>NC_056746.1:1151533694-1151546194 GCF_019279795.1 Protopterus annectens
TATTGCAGACCAGAAGTGTTTGGGAATGTGATGGGAGAAGTTTAGGGTTGACTTATTTTGAAGGACTTTATCTGTTTTTGTTAGCTTTTTTACCTTGTTATGCAGTTCAAGGAAGGCTTGTCTAGCAGAGGTGTTTTGGTTTGGCACCATTATTCCCATGCTTTGTCCCTGATTTTTATAAGTTGCTGAGTGTTTTTTTTTGTAACCAGATGGAGCTTTTGGTCTTGACTCTGGCATATCTTTGGCGGGGGGGGGGTGAGTGTTTAGGATGTTTAGGAGGGTGGAATTTAAGAAGTGGATGGCTTCATGTAGGTTGAGGTGTTTTAGTGGTGCCCAGTTACAGTTTTTGAGGGATGAGATGAAGGAGTGGGGTTGAAGTTTGTAGTATTGCGGATTTGTCTGTGGATGATGTGGTTGGCATTTTTTGCATGGTGTTTTAGCAGGAAAATGGGGTTATGGTCGCTGAGGCTGTCAGGTTCATAGGTTCCTAGGTTCCATAGGTTCATAGGTTTATAGGTTGGTACTAGGCTATCAGCCCTAGGGCCTATACAAGCCTAGCCATAACAATTCCCTGGCTATTTCTTCCCACATTATTTACTTTCCTGGACCCCTGTCTAGCAGGGCGACTGACGTGATCCCTGGGGTGAATTTCCTTTCTCCCATCCAATCGTCAAGGTTCCTGTTGAAGAGGTCCAAAGAGGCACTCTGCTTGATATGTATGGGCAATCTATTCCAGAGTCTGGGGAGTCTCTGGGTCAGGAACCTATCCCTCCAACATGTTTTGTTTATTGTGATGACAAGGTTTAGATCCCTGGAGCGTAGCTCTGAGGGATTGGGATTTCTTTAAGTGTAGCATGTCCAACAGCTCTGGGTTTGACATGGCCTTGTATGTTAAGCAGAGATCGCCTCTGAGTAGACGTTATGCGACAGAGTATAGCTGGAGTTTTTTAAGGCGGTCAGCGTAGGGCATCTGCTTTAGGCCTGTGATTCTTTTAGTGAGGTATTTCTGAGGCCTTTCCAGTTGTTGCAGATGTCTTGAGAGGTACATACCAAATGGGGCGTTGTATTCTATAATGGGTCTAATGAGGGATGAGTACAGTGGGACAATGACCTCCTTTTTTCTGGATGAGAAGCCCTTCGTGATGAGGTGTGCCACACAGAAGGATTTCCTGACTGTTGTGGCGATGTGGTTATTGAAGGTGAGACCACTGTCCACCTGTGTCCCTAAGTCTCTTATCAAACTTTTTGTGTTTAGTGTACTGCCACCTATATGGTAATTCATGGATGCATGTTTTTTCCCAAAGGGATAACAATACATTTCTTGGCATTGAGCTTGAGCCCATGGCTCTGGCACCAAGCATCTGTTTCTGTAAGGCCCTTTTGTAGAGTATCCACATCATTTGGGGATTCAATAATGGCTCCCAGTTTGCAGTCATCTGCAAACTTTGTTAGCCAGAGTCCCTTAGTGTTGACCTGTACTTCAGAGAAGTAGATGCCAAACAAGAGCGGCCCCAGGGCTGAACCCTGAGGTACTCCACTTGTCACTTGTCTGGAGCTGGATTTGGAGTCGGCTACTTTTACAGTGTGGGTTCTATCAATAAGCCATTTAGCAACCCATTGGGTGACATAGGGATTAATGCCCAACTTAGTAAGTTTATCTATGATTCCAGAGTGGGGGATGGTGTCAAAGGCCTTGGCAAGGTCTAGATAGGCTGTGTGGACCACCTTACCTTTGTCCATGGCTCTGGAGACTGATTCAAAGAAGTCAATCAGGTTCAGGAGACAAGATCGGCCCTTCACCAACCCAAACTGGGTGGGGTCCAGTGTTTGAAGGTTGCCAATGTCTTTGTTTATAAGTTCCACGATAATACGCTCCATGGCCTTGCAGATAAGGCTTGTCAGACTGATGGGACGGTAGTTTCCAGGATCCAAGGTGGATCCCCACTTGTGGATTGGGATAACTGTAGCTCTGCGCCACTCAGTGGGCACGAAACCTGAGGTGAGGCTATGATTAAACATGACACTTAGGTGAGGTGCCAGTTCATATTGTAGTTCATGTAGTACACAGCCCGGGATGTCATCTGGTCCCATGGATGCTGTATTCTTGGCTTTAGAGAGTGCGTTTTGTACCTGTGTGACCGTTATTACTGGAATTTGGCAATCTTCCGGTATTGAGATGGGCCATTTAGGGGGTGAGAGGGGTGAAGTTGGCACTGAATCGATCTGCCAGGATATTGGCAATATCCTTCGGATCAGTATATTTAATGCCATTCTGTTTTAGCTCAGAGCAGATCTGAGCATTGCTATTTAGATTCTTGACATAGTTATAGAATGCTTTGTGGTTGTCTTTGGAATCTTTGGCAATTTTATTTTCGTAACTAGCTTTGGAGGATTTTATGAGGCATTTCAGTTTCTTACTGAGGCTAGTAAGGGAGTTTTTTGCATCCTGGGATTTTCCTCTTTTCTGCAAAAGTTTCTTCCTTTTGTTGTAAAGTTTGTTTATGGCAGGGGACCACCAGATTGGCTTCCTTTTTTGGATGAGAGCATTTTGGTTCTATTTGGGATGGCACGATTCATGCATGAGTGGATGTGCTCGTACAGTGCCTTACTGTAGGATTCAGCAGTTGAACTTTCAGTTCCCGTCTGCATGGGTGTCATGAAGTTTGTCACTTCTGACTTGAGTAGTATGAAGTTGGCTTTGGAGAAGTTTTTTATGGTGGTTTCTTTACTGGGGGGTGGGGGTGGGATGTGGATGTTAAGGGTGATTAGCTTATGGTCAGACCTGACTAACGAGGGGGTGACCATAGGTATGGAGCATTGATTTCCCATGTTGGTAATGACCAGGTCTAGATAGCCTGTTGTGTAGGAGTGAGGATCTTTGACCAGTATCCAATCAAGGAGAGTATGGTGGTTAGGATTTTTATTTATATTGGTGGGTGACTGGATTAGTTGGGAAAAACCATGTAGATTTATGTGAGTGGTTGGGTGGACATTATTACAGGATAGCCAGTTAGTGCTAAAGTCACAGAGGATGATGGTTTCTTAAGGAAGGGAAAGATTGGCCCAATTTAAGAGGTTTCTAGTATAGGGATATTTTGGCCTGGAAGAGGTAGCAGCAAATAATGTTTATGGTTTTGTTTGGGTTTAGTTTGAGGTTGGTGTAGAAGATTTCTTCTTTTCTAATCAGGGAGCAGAATTGTTAATGGTTTGAATGCTAAGGTGGTGTTTAAACATGAGTGCTACTCTGCCACCTTTCTTAGATAGTCTGTTAGAGCAGAGGATGTTGCAGTCGGGGGGGGGGGGTTCCTCACTTGTGATGTGGGGTTTGAGCCAGGTTTCTGTTAGGAGGAGGATGTCAGGGGAGTGTTTTTATGGTGGCATGCAGGTCATGGATTTTATTACGTACAATTCTTATGTTTAGGCACAGGATGAGGTCATCAGATTTTTTTTTGTTGGCTGTGTTTAGAGAGAGATGTGGGGTATTTTGAGGGAGGTTATTGGTGGAGTTAGGGGAGGTGGGGCCAGGGTTGAGGTGGATGTCCCTACTTTGGGTTAGTTTGGAGAAGGAGGTAAGTTTAAATTTAGTATAAATAGTTATAAGTTTGTCATATTTTAGGGTTATATTTTGTTTAAAGTTGGATATAAAAGTAAATGGAAGAGATTTTCCTTATGGGCCCAAGAGATATCTGAATCCTTTCTCTGCTCCATTCCCTGCTGTTTTAAAATTTCTAACATTTCTTTTTCAAGGTGTGGCCAGTTTCTCTACTATTAAAGTTCAACTGACTACCATTTCACATTTTCTTGTCAGACATGATGCTTTCCCTTTGGCAGCATATAAGCTGTGAAACGCATTTCTTAAGGGTACCTTTTTACTTGGGCCTCTCTTTGAGATCTTGCTATAGTTTTACAGAGTCTGACACAATCATCCTAGACTTCAAGTTTCTTCCTTGGAAAAACAGTTTTTCTCATAGCCATAACTTTGTCAATGCGAGTCTCTGAACTCTAAGCATTCTTTTCAAAACCGCCATATTTGGTCTTCCATAAGGAAAGAGTTGCCTTTCATACAAATCCATCCTTCTTACCCAAGTTGGCATCAGAAGCAGACCAATGAAGTCCTCAATTTATCAGTTTTCTTCCCTAACTTTGAGAACAAAGAATACATGTTCCATTCTTTAGCTGGACATAGACAACTTAATTTGTATCTTCATAGAACAAAGGAAATTAGGAAGACCGATCAATTATTTCCTTTGCCAAAACCAAGATGGGTAGGCCTGTCTCAAAAACTGCAATAGCCAAATTGATAACGAACTGTATTTCTCATGTCTACTCCTTAAAAGGTCTGACTTTGCCAAGACAACCAAAAGCTAATTCAACTAGGTCAATGGCTACATCATCTGCTTTTTGGAACAGAGCTTACATTGATGATGTTTGTGCAGCTACCACTTGGTCTAAAGTTCATTCCTTTGTGGCTGATTATAAATTGGACATTATCTCCAGGAATAGAGCTGCATTTGGCTATGGGATACTCTGGAACATCCTTCCATAAGGGCCACGTAAGGTTACTGTAGCTGGGGACTCTGTCCCATTCATTGAAGAACGAATGAAAATGACATCAGATATTTAAGTTATGTACTTAACATAACTATGCATCTGTGTTGTCACTTTTCATTTTTCTTCATCTTCCCCCTTTCTTGTCTTTGGGAATAACCTGATTAAGTTTGTCAGGAACCATTGTTCCTGTTTGAGCCCCTCTTCTGTTCTTTCTATTTTTCATAAATAGCTTAGAGGCAGCAAACTCTGTCTGAGGTAAAGCAATGATCAGGGGTATTATGGATACAGGAAAGAGCTCAAGAGTTTGATGTAGATGGCAAAAGTGGCCGAGTTGGATCCGAGGATCAGATCCAAACCCATTTGTTGAGGCAGAATGAAAATGGACAATATGGATGCATAGTTATAGTAAATACATAACTTAAATTTTTACATGGTGATTTGGAGAACTAAAATTAGACGTTGCAGATATAGTTTTTGGAGACCCTTGCTAGACTCCACAGATTAAACACTTTCCTGTGAGCTACCAAATTCAAGGTGCCTACCTTGCAGTCTCTCCTGTTACTATTGATTCTTTTTTTGAGGGAGGATAGTTCTTAGTCACACCAGATCTAAAGGGCACCTACATATCCATGATTCACATAGACCACAACCAGTATCTAAGATTCTTCAAGAATCTCTTGCAACAGCTTTGCCTTCCTCCTGCATCAAATGATTCCACTTCTTTCCTCCATCAGGAATTTGTTTATCTGGTAAACCAAACTGGTGGAACTCTGCCAAGACAGGCCCATGACAGTCTAGTGAGTGATGCATACCCTTACTGTGGTATGAGCATGTCAAGCCCTAATTGAGGGTGGGGGGAGATCTAACACAGCTAAAAGTCCAAGGACCTGGATTAAGACCATGAGGAATGAACACATGATTGTCAAGGAGAGGATGGTGTTCCTTTTAGGCAAGAAGGCTTTCATGTCTGTCCTGATGCCAGGAACCATAATAGTAGTCACAAATAGCCCCATGGTCATACTGTGTGTAAGCTAGCAATCCCTGTTGCTAGCTTTACAGACTGCTCATTTGTTCCAGGTGCAGAATTATCTGAAACTGCAGATTTTTGTTCAAGGAAAACAAACCAAGTAAAGCCACCAGGTAACTACATTAAGTAACCTAAAAAGTTCAAGTTCACATGCTTGCAGTGAAGCTCTTCACTACTGAAGTTCCATAAGGCAGGAGAGATCCTGTGTCTTAACCTCTGGCTTTTGTAACAGGACCAGGTGTGATATCTGACCAGTAAATTGGCTTGATTGGCATGTTTGACTTCTGCTTTGCCTTTTCGTAAGTAGAATTTTCAGCTTAATGTATGCTTATGTCGTAGTGCATTTTGTAAGGCCCCTTTCTTAAAAGCCCTTTAATAGCAACTTCCTAGAAAATCCACCAAAGGAAGTGCCTGGGTGGAAAATGTATAAAGGCAGGTTATTAATGCAGTTTGTGTAACCTAGCCTGAGGCAATGCAACTGTATACAGAATTTGAAACTTGACCACTTATAAATGCTGTAAAGAACCCAGAATAATCACTGAATATATTAATGTTACATGATGTTGCTCTTTAAAAAGTGCAAAGTAATTATGCTCCACGTTTTGTATCCAATTCAATTAAATATTAGTATTTCCGAAGTTTGTAGGTAACTTTCACAGCCAGTCCTTATAATGCTGATTAATAGTGTTACAGGAACATTTTAAACATTTTTGTAGAAGCAAAATATGCTTTGATTTAGCATGACAATTTGACTGCTGTCATTTATTAGCAAACCATAGTCTGTTATCTTGACAAGATGCAGCTTAAAAGTCCCTTTTATATTATTAATATGACAAGGCAACCAAAATATCATGTCCTGTAACTTAACTGTTTTATAGAAGGCAGTCATTTTATATTAGCCCTTCTACACACCATCTCTTGACTTGAGCAGTATGTAGTGTGTTTGTCAAAAGTGTCACTTGCTATTTTGTTTGTCATTTTATCTTTTCAATGTAAGCAGCACAGAGTCCCAGCCTAGTGCATTTAAAAGTCAACAGTTTGCGTACTTCATGCTTTTGCTAACCACTTGAAAATATACCATTCGTAGGTTTATAGGTTCATACTAGGCTATCTGCCCGGGGGCATTTACAAGCCTAGCCCATAGTTTTGTGGCTTACGCCACCCCTTTAGTATGGGGAACTATACCCATTATTTTGCTGTGCCTCTGTCGAGCAGTGACACTGAGGTAATCCCTGGGGTATATCTGCGATCTCCCATCCATTGGTCAAGATTTCTCTTGAACAAGGCCAGCGAGGTGCTCTGCCTCACATATACCGGGATTTTGTTCCACAGCATAGGGAGTCTTTGGGTGATGAATCTATCCCTCCAGCACGTCCTATTACCGTGTCGAGGTTTAAGTCTCCCGCCCTTGTGGCTCTGACGGATCTAGATTTTTTGAGGTGAAGCATATTCATCAAATCTGGGTTTGACATGGCCTTGTATGTCAGGCACAGGTCACCTCTGAGCAAGCGTGTTTACTGAATAGAGCTGAAGTTCTTTCAGTCGGGCAGCATAGGACAGATTTTTGAGACCCTTTATCCTTTTGGTGAGGAACTTTTGTGGCCTCTCCAGCTGCTGCAAGTGTCGGGTCAGATACATTCCGAATGGGGCATTGTACTCAATCATTGGTCTGATGAGTATAGGGAAACTATGACCTCCCTTGATCTAGATGTGAATCCCTTCATGATAAGGTGGGCAATGTAGAAGGTCTTCCTAACTACTTTAGCTACATGGGTGTCGAATGACAGGCTACTGTCAACCTGGGTCCCCAGGTCCCTGATAACTTCTTCTGTGCTCAGTGGATTGCCACCCATATGGTAGCTAGGGGTAACCTTGTTTTTCCCGAAGGGTATGACTATGCATTTTTTGGCATTTAACTTTAGGCCATGGCTCTGGCACCAGTTATCTGTTTCTGTGAGACCCTTCTGATGGATATCTGTGTCAGATGTGTTTTCGACTACGGCGCCCAGTTTGCAGTCATCTGCAAACTTTGTCAGCCATAACCCTCCTGTGTTTGCTTGTACTTCGGAAAAGTAGATGCCAAACAAGAGTGGGCCTAGGACTGAGCCCTGTGGGACACCACTTGTGACAGGCTTTGAGTCTGACATGGCGCCAGCAACTCTGACCCTGTGGGTTCTGTCACTCAGCCAGTTTGCAACCCATCTTGTGATGTATGGGTTAACATTTAAGCTGATGAGTTTTTCAATGATACCCGAGTGGGGTATTGTATCGAAGGCTTTCGCCAGATCGAGGTAGGCTGTATGGACTGCCTTTCCCTCATCAATGGCTTTGGTGACTGTTTCGAAAAAGTCAACCAAGTTTAAAAGGCATGATCTGCCTTTGACAAAGCCAAACTGGGTTGGATCCAAAGTCTGCAAATTCCCTATGTCTTTATTTATGAGATCCATTATGATCCTCTCCGTGGCTTTGCAGATAAGGCTTGTCAAGCTAATGGGCCGGTAATTTCCAGGGTCGGTGGAGGCACCGCCTTTGTGAAGTGGGACCACCGTCGCAGTGCGCCACTCCCTGGGTACGTATCCAGAGGTGAGACTATGATTAAACAGCTGTCCTAGCTGTGGGTTTAATTCCTCATTGAGTTCGTGGAGCACACAGCCGGGCCACCATCAGGTCCCATGGATGCTGTGTTTTTTGCTTTGGAGAGAGCAGTTCTCACTTGGGCGTTAGAGATGTTTGGGGGGCTGCAATCGTTTGGTATAGATATCTCTCCTTTTGGGGGGGGGGAAGTTTGCACTGAACCTGTCAGCCAGTATGTTGGCAATGTCTGTAGGATCAGTAATCTTCACATCATTTTGAACTAGTTCTGAGCATATCTGGGAGTTTCCTCCCAGGTTTCTAACATAGCTAAAGAAGGCCTTATGATTGTCTTTTGAGTCTTTAGCTATTTTTCTCTCAAAGTTTGCTTTGGATGATTTTATGAGAGCTCTTAGTTTTTTACTTGTAGTGATCAAAGGTGTCTTACCTTTTAAGGATTTTGCTCTATCTTGTAGTAGCTTCCTCCTTTTGTTGTAGAGTTTGTTTATGGCTGGGGTCCACCAGACTGGACGCTTGCCTTTGGTACAAAGCGTCTTTGTTTTGCTTGGGATTGCCTTATCCATGCAGTCCTGTAGGTGCTGGTAGAAGGCATTTGTAAGTGATTCAGCTTCTTGAGTACTGTTTTCAGCCGGCTCGGGGGCCTTAAAGGAGACCACACTAGTCTTTAGAAGTGTGATGTCGGCTTTCGAGAAGTTCTTTACTGTGGTCTTTTTTATTTCAGGTGGGGGTGGGATGAGGACCTCCAGCGAGATTAGTTTGTGATCTGATCTCACCAGTGAGGGGTATACTTCCGGTGTTGAACATTGTGCTCCCATGTTTGTGATGATGAGATCAAGTATGTTTTCTCCTCTTGTGGGGATGGTGACTAGTTGTTCCATGGCATTTGAGTTTATGAATTCCAGGAACTTTTGGGCTAGGGTGTTTGGGCTTGAATAGTGTTCCCAGTCTATATTAGGGTAATTGAAGTCACCTAGTATGATGGTGTTTGGAGATACATTTATCCCCTCCAGTGTTTTCAGGAAAGCCATGTGAGGTTCCTGAGTTTGTGAGGGTGGCCTGTAACATGCTACAATTTGCAGAGCAGTCTTGCCTATGGTTAATTGCACCTGGATGGTCTCCGATGCATCGTGCGTTGCCACCAATCTTGAGGTGTGGGTGTCCTTGATGAATATGGATACCCCCCTTCCTTTCTTGGTATTGTCCGGATTTTGGGGCCGGAACGCATGATATGAGGTAAAACCTGATAGTGCTGGGGTGCTCTCGGGAGCCTTGAACCAGGTTTCTGTCACAGCACAGACATCGATGTTCTCCATACTGAGAAGGGCCTCGAGTGCGTGCATTTTGAGATTGAGACTTCTGGCATTGAGCAGCATTACCCTTAGTTTTTTTCCTTTTTTGTGTTCTAGGGTGGTAGGTTTAGAATTTGAGCCTTGCCTAAAAAAGGCACTATGGGGGTGGCAAGAGCCTTTGCCAATATCCGGAATCCCAGGGGTGACAGGTGCAAGCCGTCCCTTGTGAAGCAGAGTGGCTTGTCCAGCATGTCATCCCAGGCAGACAGACATTGGATCCCCTTTGAATGACACCAGAGTTTAAGCCAATTGTTAAAGCTGATCATCTTATCTCTGTATTGTGGCATCATTCTTGGTTTCAGTTGCTGTTTTCATTTCAGCCACTTCAAATAAGTTTGTCCCATCTTTTGCCAGATACAGTTACAAGCTAAACACTTGCCTACTCTGTTGTTAAGGAGGAAACATCTGGCATATGCAGTTTTTGACATTTAAAGCTGGTCTGCTGACATCATATAATTGCTGTTCATTACTCCATCTTTGATGTTGTAACTGGCCATAACACAGTAGGACTTTAGTAATGTTGTTTTACTGTATGTTACCTCTTCATTGCTCCAGAATACTGGGCATGTAGATATACTGCACTTGTCTGCTATAATTTAGTTCATGTGAGCTATTTATGGTAACTACATACCTTTGCCATACACATTTTTTCACCCATTGTCAAGAATAAGGGTGTGTATGTCTTTTCTGTCAATGATCTGACCTTTTGCATTAAGAAAATCTCTCTTTTCATTTAGAATTAGTGTGTTTTTAAGTAATCATAAAGGCATGTATAACCAGTAGCTGCAAGTTTGAATTGTGATGGTAACACAAACACTTCTATTGTTTGTTTGACTGGCAAATCAAAATGAGTAGCATGCAAATGTTGTCCAATAATGTGTTTTGGATGCAACCAGTGGGGGAAAAAATCTTTCTAATTGCTACCCAAAATTGGCCTGTTTTGTTTCCCATCATTGTCTTCATTGCTAATTTGCAGCAGTTTGAGTAGTCATGCACAGTATTTTATCCATTCTTTGATTTTCAGTCAAACATTTCTCAGTTGTGTTAGTGGTTCAGCCCAGGCACTGCACTAATTGTGCAATATCATTGTGTACAGTTTGTTGCTCTAATTTACGATCATGCCCTAATAAGGTGATGTACATTCCAGGGCCTGTATCACCTCCCATTCTAATAGCTGTTTTGCAGTGCCTTGGTCTGCTGTTTTCAGAACACAAGCAGCTATGTCTGGTGGTCTGGTTCCTAAACCTAGAACTCTTGATAAATCACATCTGCTTTTTATGTTTTGTAAGTCCTAAATGTTTAATAAATCAGAGCTGTGTAGTTGTATTTGGTTAGCAATGTTGACAGAACTTACTTTTTACACTCTTTCACACCTTACAATATTTCCAGTTTCTTGAAAAGATTTTATATGAATTTATTTACAAGCGTTTGTATTGTTATATTAAAGTCATTATGGCTGATGTTGCCAGTTTTGAGGGTTGTATACACAATTTCAGGACGCGTTGCATTTAGGATGCCATAAACTTTAAGCTATTCAGCTGGTTTGGTAAGTAGTCATATTGAAGTTAACTGTCTTTAATGGTGGCTTACAGTTTATTTGTGGTAAAATTCCTTGGTGGTAGTTGGCAGTTTACCTGCTAGTTGCTTGATGCCTTTTGTGTACCATGTAATAGATCTTTGTATAGTTTGCCCATTCCAGCATTGGTGTTGAACAGTTGTCCACTTTTGTCTTGTACCCTTCATTTGCTGTAGCATTATTCACTAGCATTGTTGTCACCGTCCCTGTCTAGTATAGATGATGAACAGGCGAGGTAGTTTGTTCATGTGCTTTATTGCATAGAAACATATCAGGATGGGTAGCAGCATTACAAAATATAAACAAACTGATTAACTGACAGACTACACAGACATACATGCTTACATCTCAACAGCTTAGTACAAAATGGCAGTCAGACTCGCATGTGTTCAGTATTTCTACACTTGTGCAAGTCCGCAGAAAGCTTCTTAAAGGCATACATACCTATTGATCGACATCCTCCCTCTTAAATAGATTGCTCTCAATGAAATGACATTATTATAAGACATGCAATGATGTAGACATCAGAAACTAACACAGTGTTCATGTCCAAGTTGCAGTGTATGGTCTGGAAATGCGACCTGATCTAATGATATAGTAATCAGAACTGGGTTTAGCAATGGGGACAGCCTTCAGTGAACAAGTCATACCGGGAGTTTTGGTATTCATCTCAGGAACAGGGATATTTACTGGAATGTCTTCTGCAACTGAAACGCTGGATAACTCACTAGATAGTCTTTCCCAAAGGCTTGGTGCTGTGGTACAGGCTTGGACACTGGCATAAAATGTTTCTGATTCCACCTAAACTGTACTCCTTGTGATTCCACAGTGTACGATCTCTGCTCTGGGCAAACACTTTTCATGACTCCGATCTGATCATAAACTTTGCACGTTTGTATTCTCAGTCTCTCTCCTTCACATAATGGATTGTGCAGTTTGCTGGACTTATCGTAATAAGACTTCTGGGCTAGGTGCTTCTTGAACAGATGGGCTTTCACTGATTGCTTGTTCGTAGCACTTGGAACCAACAAACTGCTGCTGACTGGTAATGTAGTTCTGGTTTGTCTTGACTGAAGTCTCTGGGCAGGTGAACCAAGATGTTTATTACTAGGAATATTTCTAAGATTCAAGAGAATCAAGAAAACATCACTAGTATCTTTTTTCGACTTCTCCAATAACTGTTTTGCACTATGAACTGCACATTCTGCCAAACCATTTAACTGTGGGTACTCAGGACTACTTGTAACATGGATAAAGTCCCAGTCTTAAGTGAATCTTTTCAATTGCTGGCTGGTAAACTGTGTACTGTTGTCAGAAGTAGCTTTGTGCGAACTACTGTTGACTGCAGAATGACACTTAATCTTAGTATTGACAGTACTGGATGCTAGATTAGGAAGTAGGTCAA
>NC_056746.1:1151551194-1151561194 GCF_019279795.1 Protopterus annectens
ACTTGTCTGGAGCTGGATTTGGAGTCGGCTACTTTTACAGTGTGGGTTCTATCAATAAGCCATTTAGCAACCCATTGGGTGACATAGGGATTAATGCCCAACTTAGTAAGTTTATCTATGATTCCAGAGTGGGGGATGGTGTCAAAGGCCTTGGCAAGGTCTAGATAGGCTGTGTGGACCACCTTACCTTTGTCCATGGCTCTGGAGACTGATTCAAAGAAGTCAATCAGGTTCAGGAGACAAGATCGGCCCTTCACCAACCCAAACTGGGTGGGGTCCAGTGTTTGAAGGTTGCCAATGTCTTTGTTTATAAGTTCCACGATAATACGCCCATGGCCTTGCAGATAAGGCTTGTCAGACTGATGGGACGGTAGTTTCCAGGATCCAAGGTGGATCCCCACTTGTGGATTGGGATAACTGTAGCTCTGCGCCACTCAGTGGGCACGAAACCTGAGGTGAGGCTATGATTAAACATGACACTTAGGTGAGGTGCCAGTTCATATTGTAGTTCATGTAGTACACAGCCTGGGATGTCATCTGGTCCCATGGATGTTGTATTCTTGGCTTTAGAGAGTGCGTTTTGTACCTGTGTGACCGTTATTACTGGAATTTGGCAATCTTCCGGTATTGAGATGGGCCATTTAGGGGGTGAGAGGGGGGTGAAGTTGGCACTGAATCGATCTGCCAGGATATTGGCAATACCCTTCGGATCAGTATATTTAATGCCATTCTGTTTTAGCTCAGAGCAGATCTGAGCATTGCTATTTAGATTCTTGACATAGTTATAGAATGCTTTGTGGTTGTCTTTGGAATCTTTGGCAATTTTATTTTCGTAACTAGCTTTGGAGGATTTTATGAGGCATTTCAGTTTCTTACTGAGGCTAGTAAGGGAGTTTTTTGCATCCTGGGATTTTCCTCTTTTCTGCAAAAGTTTCTTCCTTTTGTTGTAAAGTTTGTTTATGGCAGGGGACCACCAGATTGGCTTCCTTTTTGGATGAGAGCATTTTGGTTCTATTTGGGATGGCACGATTCATGCATGAGTGGATGTGCTCAGACAGTGCCTTACTGTAGGATTCAGCAGTTGAACTTTCAGTTCCGTCTGCATGGGTGTCATGAAGTTTGTCACTTCTGACTTGAGTAGTATGAAGTTGGCTTTGGAGAAGTTTTTTATGGTGGTTTCTTTACTGGGGGGTGGGGGTGGGATGTGGATGTTAAAGGTGATTAGCTTATGGTCAGACCTGACTAACGAGGGGGTGACCATAGGTATGGAGCATTGATTTCCCATGTTGGTAATGACCAGGTCTAGATAGCCTGTTGTGTAGGAGTGAGGATCTTTGACCAGTATCCAATCAAGGAGAGTATGGTGGTTAGGATTTTTATTTATATTGGTGGGTGACTGGATTAGTTGGGAAAAACCATGTAGATTCATGTGAGTGGTTGGGTGGACATTATTACAGGATAGCCAGTTAGTGCTAAAGTCACAGAGGATGATGGTTTCTTAAGGAAGGGAAAGATTGGCCCAATTTAAGAGGTTTCTAGTATAGGGATATTTTGGCCTGGAAGAGGTAGCAGCAAATAATGTTTATGGTTTTGTTTGGGTTTAGTTTGAGGTTGGTGTAGAAGATTTCTTCTTTTCTAATCAGGGAGCAGAATTGTTAATGGTTTGAATGCTAAGGTGGTGTTTAAACATGAGTGCTACTCTGCCACCTTTCTTAGATAGTCTGTTAGAGCAGAGGATGTTGCAGTCGGGGGGGGGGGGGTTCCTCACTTGTGATGTGGGGTTTGAGCCAGGTTTCTGTTAGGAGGAGAATGTCAGGGGAGTGTTTTTATGGTGGCATGCAGGTCATGGATTTTATTACGTACAATTCTTATGTTTAGGCACAGGATGAGGTCATCAGATTTTTTTTGTTGGCTGTGTTTAGAGAGAGATGTGGGGTATTTTGAGGGAGGTTATTGGTGGAGTTAGGGGAGGTGGGGCCAGGGTTGAGGTGGATGTCCCTACTTTGGGTTAGTTTGGAGAAGGAGGTAAGTTTAAATTTAGTATAAATAGTTATAAGTTTGTCATATTTTAGGGTTATATTTTGTTTAAAGTTGGATATAAAAGTAAATGGAAGAGATTTTCCTTATGGGCCCAAGAGATATTTGAATCCTTTCTCTGCTCCAATCCCTGCTGTTTTAAAATTTCTAACATTTCTTTTTCAAGGTGTGGCCAGTTTCTCTACTATTAAAGTTCAACTGACTACCATTTCACATTTTCTTGTCAGACATGATGCTTTCCCTTTGGCAGCATATAAGCTGTGAAACGCATTTCTTAAGGGTACCTTTTTACTTGGGCCTCTCTTTGAGATCTTGCTATAGTTTTACAGAGTCTGACACAATCATCCTAGACTTCAAGTTTCTTCCTTGGAAAAACAGTTTTTCTCATAGCCATAACTTTGTCAATGCGAGTCTCTGAACTCTAAGCATTCTTTTCAAAACCGCCATATTTGGTCTTCCATAAGGAAAGAGTTGCCTTTCATACAAATCCATCCTTCTTACCCAAGTTGGCATCAGAAGCAGACCAATGAAGTCCTCAATTTATCAGTTTTCTTCCCTAACTTTGAGAACAAAGAATACATGTTCCATTCTTTAGCTGGACATAGACAACTTAATTTGTATCTTCATAGAACAAAGGAAATTAGGAAGACCGATCAATTATTTCCTTTGCCAAAACCAAGATGGGTAGGCCTGTCTCAAAAACTGCAATAGCCAAATTGATAACGAACTGTATTTCTCATGTCTACTCCTTAAAAGGTCTGACTTTGCCAAGACAACCAAAAGCTAATTCAACTAGGTCAATGGCTACATCATCTGCTTTTTGGAACAGAGCTTACATTGATGATGTTTGTGCAGCTACCACTTGGTCTAAAGTTCATTCCTTTGTGGCTGATTATAAATTGGACATTATCTCCAGGAATAGAGCTGCATTTGGCTATGGGATACTCTGGAACATCCTTCCATAAGGGCCACGTAAGGTTACTGTAGCTGGGGACTCTGTCCCATTCATTGAAGAACGAATGAAAATGACATCAGATATTTAAGTTATGTACTTAGCATAACTATGCATCTGTGTTGTCACTTTTCATTTTTCTTCATCTTCCCCCTTTCTTGTCTTTGGGAATAACCTGATTAAGTTTGTCAGGAACCATTGTTCCTGTTTGAGCCCCTCTTCTGTTCTTTCTATTTTTCATAAATAGCTTAGAGGCAGCAAACTCTGTCTGAGGTAAAGCAATGATCAGGGGTATTATGGATACAGGAAAGAGCTCAAGAGTTTGATGTAGATGGCAAAAGTGGCCGAGTTGGATCCGAGGATCAGATCCAAACCCATTTGTTGAGGCAGAATGAAAATGGACAATATGGATGCATAGTTATAGTAAATACATAACTTAAATTTTTACATGGTGATTTGGAGAACTAAAATTAGACGTTGCAGATATAGTTTTTGGAGACCCTTGCTAGACTCCACAGATTAAACACATTCCTGTGAGCTACCAAATTCAAGGTGCCTACCTTGCAGTCTCTCCTGTTACTATTGATTCTTTTTTTGAGGGAGGATAGTTCTTAGTCACACCAGATCTAAAGGGCACCTACATATCCATGATTCACATAGACCACAACCAGTATCTAAGATTCTTCAAGAATCTCTTGCAACAGCTTTGCCTTCCTCCTGCATCAAATGATTCCACTTCTTTCCTCCATCAGGAATTTGTTTATCTGGTAAACCAAACTGGTGGAACTCTGCCAAGACAGGCCCATGACAGTCTAGTGAGTGATGCATACCCTTACTGTGGTATGAGCATGTCAAGCCCTAATTGAGGGTGGGGGGAGATCTAACACAGCTAAAAGTCCAAGGACCTGGATTAAGACCATGAGGAATGAACACATGATTGTCAAGGAGAGGATGGTGTTCCTTTTAGGCAAGAAGGCTTTCATGTCTGTCCTGATGCCAGGAACCATAATAGTAGTCACAAATAGCCCCATGGTCATACTGTGTGTAAGCTAGCAATCCCTGTTGCTAGCTTTACAGACTGCTCATTTGTTCCAGGTGCAGAATTATCTGAAACTGCAGATTTTTGTTCAAGGAAAACAAACCAAGTAAAGCCACCAGGTAACTACATTAAGTAACCTAAAAGTTCAAGTTCACATGCTTGCAGTGAAGCTCTTCACTACTGAAGTTCCATAAGGCAGGAGAGATCCTGTGTCTTAACCTCTGGCTTTTGTAACAGGACCAGGTGTGATATCTGACCAGTAAATTGGCTTGATTGGCATGTTTGACTTCTGCTTTGCCTTTTCGTAAGTAGAATTTTCAGCTTAATGTATGCTTATGTCGTAGTGCATTTTGTAAGGCCCCTTTCTTAAAAGCCCTTTAATAGCAACTTCCTAGAAAATCCACCAAAGGAAGTGTCTGGGTGGAAAATGTATAAAGGCAGGTTATTAATGCAGTTTGTGTAACCTAGCCTGAGGCAATGCAACTGTATACAGAATTTGAAACTTGACCACTTATAAATGCTGTAAAGAACCCAGAATAATCACTGAATATATTAATGTTACATGATGTTGCTCTTTAAAAAGTGCAAAGTAATTATGCTCCACGCTTTTGTATCCAATTCAATTAAATATTAGTATTTCAAGTTTGTAGGTAACTTTCACAGCCAGTCCTTATAATGCTGATTAATAGTGTTACAGGAACATTTTAAACATTTTTGTAGAAGCAAAATATGCTTTGATTTAGCATGACAATTTGACTGCTGTCATTTATTAGCAAACCATAGTCTGTTATCTTGACAAGATGCAGCTTAAAAGTCCCTTTTATATTATTAATATGACAAGGCAACCAAAATATCATGTCCTGTAACTTAACTGTTTTATAGAAGGCAGTCATTTTATATTAGCCCTTCTACACACCATCTCTTGACTTGAGCAGTATGTAGTGTGTTTGTCAAAAGTGTCACTTGCTATTTTGTTTGTCATTTTATCTTTTCAATGTAAGCAGCACAGAGTCCCAGCCTAGTGCATTTAAAAGTCAACAGTTTGCGTACTTCATGCTTTTGCTAACCACTTGAAAATATACCATTCGTAGGTTTATAGGTTCATACTAGGCTATCTGCCCGGGGCATTTACAAGCCTAGCCCATAGTTTTGTGGCTTACGCCACCCCTTTAGTATGGGGAACTATACCCATTATTTTGCTGTGCCTCTGTCGAGCAGTGACACTGAGGTAATCCCTGGGGTATATCTGCGATCTCCCATCCATTGGTCAAGATTTCTCTTGAACAAGGCCAGCGAGGTGCTCTGCCTCACATATACCGGGATTTTATTCCACAGCATAGGGAGTCTTTGGGTGATGAATCTATCCCTCCAGCACGCCCTATTAATAGCCGTGTCGAGGTTTAAGTCTCCGCCCTTGTGGCTCTGACGGATCTAGATTTTTGAGGTGAAGCATATTCATCAAATCTGGGTTTGACATGGCCTTGTATGTCAGGCACAGGTCACCTCTGAGCAAGCTGTGCGACTGAATAGAGCTGAAGTTCTTTCAGTCGGGCAGCATAGGACAGATTTTGAGACCCTTTATCCTTTTGGTGAGGAACTTTGTGGCCTCTCCAGCTGCTGCAAGTGTCGGGTCAGATACATTCGAATGGGGCATTGTACTCAATCATTGGTCTGATGAGTATAGGGAAACTATGACCTCCCTTGATCTAGATGTGAATCCCTTCATGATAAGGTGGGCAATGTAGAAGGTCTTCCTAACTACTTTAGCTACATGGGTGTCGAATGACAGGCTACTGTCAACCTGGGTCCCCAGGTCCCTGATAACTTCTTCTGTGCTCAGTGGATTGCCACCCATATGGTAGCTAGGGGTAACCTTGTTTTTCCCGAAGGGTATGACTATGCATTTTTTGGCATTTAACTTTAGGCCATGGCTCTGGCACCAGTTATCCGTTTCTGTGAGACCCTTCTGATGGATATCTGTGTCAGATGTGTTTTCGACTACGGCGCCCAGTTTGCAGTCATCTGCAAACTTTGTCAGCCATAACCCTCCTGTGTTTGCTTGTACTTCGGAAAAGTAGATGCCAAACAAGAGTGGGCCTAGGACTGAGCCCTGTGGGACACCACTTGTGACAGGCTTTGAGTCTGACATGGCGCCAGCAACTCTGACCCTGTGGGTTCTGTCACTCAGCCAGTTTGCAACCCATCTTGTGATGTATGGGTTAACATTTAAGCTGATGAGTTTTTCAATGATACCCGAGTGGGGTATTGTATCGAAGGCTTTCGCCAGATCGAGGTAGGCTGTATGGACTGCCTTTCCCTCATCAATGGCTTTGGTGACTGTTTCGAAAAAGTCAACCAAGTTTAAAAGGCATGATCTGCCTTTGACAAAGCCAAACTGGGTTGGATCCAAAGTCTGCAAATTCCCTATGTCTTTATTTATGAGATCCATTATGATCCTCTCCGTGGCTTTGCAGTTAAGGCTTGTCAAGCTAATGGGCCGGTAATTTCCAGGGTCGGTGGAGGCACCGCCTTTGTGAAGTGGGACCACCGTCGCAGTGCGCCACTCCCTGGGTACGTATCCAGAGGTGAGACTATGATTAAACAGCTGTCCTAGCTGTGGGTTTAATTCCTCATTGAGTTCGTGGAGCACACAGCCGGGGCCACCATCAGGTCCCATGGATGCTGTGTTTTTTGCTTTGGAGAGAGCAGTTCTCACTTGGGCGTTAGAGATGTTTGGGGGGCTGCAATCGTTTGGTATAGATATCTCTCCTTTGGGGAGTTTGCACTGAACCTGTCAGCCAGTATGTTGGCAATGTCTGTAGGATCAGTAATCTTCACATCATTTTGAACTAGTTCTGAGCATATCTGGGAGTTTCCTCCCAGGTTTCTAACATAGCTAAAGAAGGCCTTATGATTGTCTTTTGAGTCTTTAGCTATTTTTCTCTCAAAGTTTGCTTTGGATGATTTTATGAGAGCTCTTAGTTTTTTACTTGTAGTGATCAAAGGTGTCTTACCTTTTAAGGATTTTGCTCTATCTTGTAGTAGCTTCCTCCTTTTGTTGTAGAGTTTGTTTATGGCTGGGGTCCACCAGACTGGACGCTTGCCTTTGGTACAAAGAGTCTTTGTTTTGCTTGGGATTGCCTTATCCATGCAGTCCTGTAGGTGCTGGTAGAAGGCATTTGTAAGTGATTCAGCTTCTTGAGTACTGTTTTCCGCCGGCTCGGGGGCCTTAAAGGAGACCACACTAGTCTTTAGAAGTGTGATGTCGGCTTTCGAGAAGTTCTTTACTGTGGTCTTTTTTATTTCAGGTGGGGGTGGGATGAGGACCTCCAGCGAGATTAGTTTGTGATCTGATCTCACCAGTGAGGGGTATACTTCCGGTGTTGAACATTGTGCTCCCATGTTTGTGATGATGAGATCAAGTATGTTTTCTCCTCTTGTGGGGATGGTGACTAGTTGTTCCATGGCATTTGAGTTTATGAATTCCAGGAACTTTTGGGTTAGGGTGTTTGGGCTTGAATAGTGTTCCCAGTCTATATTAGGGTAATTGAAGTCACCTAGTATGATGGTGTTTGGAGATACATTTATCCCCTCCAGTGTTTTCAGGAAAGCCATGTGAGGTTCCTGAGTTTGTGAGGGTGGCCTGTAACATGCTACCATTTGCAGAGCAGTCTTGCCTATGGTTAATTACACCTGGATGGTCTCCGATGCATCGTGCGTTGCCACCAATCTTGAGGTGTGGGTGTCCTTGATGAATATGGATACCCCCCTTCCTTTCTTGGTATTGTCCAGATTTTGGGGCCGGAACGCATGATATGAGGTAAAACCTGATAGTGCTGGGGTGCTCTCGGGAGCCTTGAACCAGGTTTCTGTCACAGCACAGACATCGATGTTCTCCATACTGAGAAGGGCCTCGAGTGCATGCATTTTGAGATTGAGACTTCTGGCATTGAGCAGCATTACCCTTAGCTTTTTTCCATTTTTGTGTTCTAGGGTGGTAGGTTTAGAATTTGAGCCTTGCCTAAAAAAGGCACTATGGGGGTGGCAAGAGCCTTTGCCAATATCCGGAATCCCAGGGGTGACAGGTGCAAGCCGTCCCTTGTGAAGCAGCGTGGCTTGTCCAGCATGTCATCCCAGGCAGACAGACATTGGATCCCCTTTGAATGACACCAGAGTTTAAGCCAATTGTTAAAGCTGATCATCTTATCTCTGTATTGTGGCATCATTCTTGGTTTCAGTTGCTGTTTTCATTTCAGCCACTTCAAATAAGTTTGTCCCATCTTTTGCCAGATACAGTTACAAGCTAAACACTTGCCTACTCTGTTGTTAAGGAGGAAACATCTGGCATATGCAGTTTTTGACATTTAAAGCTGGTCTGCTGACATCATATAATTGCTGTTCATTACTCCATCTTTGATGTTGTAACTGGCCATAACACAGTAGGACTTTAGTAATGTTGTTTTACTGTATGTTACCTCTTCATTGCTCCAGAATACTGGGCATGTAGATATACTGCACTTGTCTGCTATAATTTAGTTCATGTGAGCTATTTATGGTAACTACATACCTTTGCCATACACATTTTTTCACCCATTGTCAAGAATAAGGGTGTGTATGTCTTTTCTGTCAATGATCTGACCTTTTGCATTAAGAAAATCTCTCTTTTCATTTAGAATTAGTGTGTTTTTTTAAGTAATCATAAAGGCATGTATAACCAGTAGCTGCAAGTTTGAATTGTGATGGTAACACAAACACTTCTATTGTTTGTTTGACTGGCAAATCAAAATGAGTAGCATGCAAATGTTGTCCAATAATGTGTTTTGGATGCAACCAGTGGGGGAAAAAATCTTTCTAATTGCTACCCAAAATTGGCCTGTTTTGTTTCCCATCATTGTCTTCATTGCTAATTTGCAGCAGTTTGAGTAGTCATGCACAGTATTTTATCCATTCTTTGATTTTCAGTCAAACATTTCTCAGTTGTGTTAGTGGTTCAGCCCAGGCACTGCACTAATTGTGCAATATCATTGTGTACAGTTTGTTGCTCTAATTTACAATCATGCCCTAATAAGGTGATGTACATTCCAGGGCCTGTATCACCTCCCATTCTATTAGCTGTTTTGCAGTGCCTTGGTCTGCTGTTTTCAGAACACAAGCAGCTATGTCTGGTGGTCTGGTTCCTAAACCTAGAACTCTTGATAAATCACATCTGCTTTTTATGTTTTGTAAGTCCTAAATGTTTAATAAATCAGAGCTGTGTAGTTGTATTTGGTTAGCAATGTTGACAGAACTTACTTTTTACACTCTTTCACACCTTACAATATTTCCAGTTTCTTGAAAAGATTTTATATGAATTTATTTACAAGCGTTTGTATTGTTATATTAAAGTCATTATGGCTGATGTTGCCAGTTTTGAGGGTTGTATACACAATTTCAGGACGCGTTGCATTTAGGATGCCATAAACTTTAAGCTATTCAGCTGGTTTGGTAAGTAGTCATATTGAAGTTAACTGTCTTTAATGGTGGCTTACAGTTTATTTGTGGTAAAATTCCTTGGTGGTAGTTGGCAGTTTACCTGCTAGTTGCTTGATGCCTTTTTTGTGTACCATGTAATAGATCTTTGTATAGTTTGCCCATTCCAGCATTGGTGTTGAACAGTTGTCCACTTTTGTCTTGTACCCTTCATTTGCTGTAGCATTATTCACTAGCATTGTTGTCACTCGTCCCTGTCTAGTATAGATGATGAACAGGCGAGGTAGTTTGTTCATGTGCTTTATTGCATAGAAACATATCAGGATGGGTAGCAGCATTACAAAATATAAACAAACTGATTAACTGACAGACTACACAGACATACATGCTTACATCTCAACAGCTTAGTACAAAATGGCAGTCAGACTCGCATGTGTTCAGTATTTCTACACTTGTGCAAGTCCGCAGAAAGCTTCTTAAAGGCATACATACCTATTGATCGA
>NC_056746.1:1151566194-1151633694 GCF_019279795.1 Protopterus annectens
TCCACAGGCCCGGGGGCTTTGAAGGATTCCACCTCGGTTTTGAGGAGTGTGAAATTTGCTTTAGAGAAGTTTTTCACTGTGGTTTTCTGGGCAGGGGGTGGGGTCGAGATGTGAATATCCAGTGAGATTAGTTTATGGTCTGATCTTACCAGTGAGGGATACACTTCTGGTCTGGAGCATAGAGTCCCCATGTTGGTGATGATCAGGTCCAGTATGTTTTCCCCTCTTGTGGGAGTGGTAACAAGTTGTTCCATAGCATTTGAGTTTATAAATTCTGGGAACCTTTGGGCTAGGGTCTTGTAGTAAATACTAAAGGAGGCAAGAAAACCTGCTACAAGAAAATCCTATATGGGCAAGATTTTCCTTGTTAGAGCCCTGGTAATTGGCTAGGCACCATCAGGGTTTATGTACCATTGGTGCTCAGATATTTGTGTGAGTTACTAGCCTCTGGCCTTTTGTACCCCCTTGTCCAAGTACATATTGTGGGCCATTTCAGTGTGTCTGCCAATGGATCCTCTTCATTTTTGTGGCAAAACAGTTTCTGAAAGAAGTGTTACACCTAAGACTTCCTTGCAAAACCATATGCTCCTTAGGAGGATCTTAACTTTGTGCTGGAAAAATGATCTGCTTCTCTATTTGAATCTACACATTGAGCATACTTTTGTGATTCATTACATGGAAAGCTGTTCTCATTGCTATGATACCTGTAAGAATATCTGAGTTGCAAACTGTCATGGTGGATCACCCCTGTCTGGTGTTCCATAGGGCAAGGGTGTCATTATGAACAAATCCCTCATTCATGCCCTAGGTTGTTTCAGAGTTTACATTGAATCAAGCCATCACTCACCCAGTATTGCATCCAGACTCTCGGGACTAGAGAGAGAGACTTTTACGTAGACTGGATGTACACAGGCAGCTTAGATATTACCTTGACAGAACCATGCCCTTTGGAAAAGCTGATCAACTTTTTATTTCTTATGTTGGGAAAGAGATAGGACAACCTGTGTTAAAATGGACTATTTCCAGATAGTTGTTCTTGGATATTGCCTGTTATGTCCACCATGGTAAGTAAGCTCCAGACATTTTCAAGGCTGTTTCTACCAGGGCCTTGTTTCTTCAATGACATATGGAAAGGGGTGGACATATTCTAGATGCATCTACATGGTCCTCTATGCATACCTTTAAAGGGTATTACAAACTGGATATTTTTCTACAGCGAGACTGGCTTTGCTAGGACCATTTTCTAGTAGCTCCTAGTTGGATAGGCTTTCGTAAACAACCCATATACTCTAAAGGCTATTGTAGCAGTGGGAATGATGAACCCAGTACAGTTTTGTAAGTTGCACCTATCCATAACAGTAGAAGTTTCAGTTCTTTACTGCTGCAGTTACCACATCCACACTCTATCCCCAATTATTGTATGTAGTTTTTGTTGGGAAATGGATTTGGTGGCTATTTTTTGTTTCTGTAGTTCAGGATGCATATGCTACTTAACTTTTAGACAAGAAAGTCTTGGAGATTTTCCATTACAAATGATGATGATCCCTCCTCAGGGCTTACCAATCAGTCGTCTGTCAAAGTGGAACTGGGGTAGGGCACAGCTTTTGGAGACTGGTTGGCTTGGTTGTGCCTTGGAACACAACCCATATAACCTAATACTACTGCAGCAGGGATTTTGAACTTCTACTGTTATGGGTAAGTGCAAATTACACAACTACTTTATCTTCAAATGTGAAAATTACATTTCATTCCATTTTATTAAATATTTAAATAAATTCATAGATTTCTTGTAGTATTCCTTTTGTATTGTTGTGCACATATTGAAGCATATTTATATTTTTGGTTTGATACAATTACTGTTGCATTTAAGTCACAAGTTTTTCTCAAAGTGAAGTGTTAATAAATGTTCTTGTCATTAAAATATCTGCTGACAAATGTATTTTAGATTAATTTCTAAACTTTGTTGTAACACTATTAATTATGATATTTTTGTCAAGTTAAACAGT
Source organism: Protopterus annectens (assembly GCF_019279795.1). Lineage (NCBI taxonomy): Eukaryota > Metazoa > Chordata > Ceratodontiformes > Protopteridae > Protopterus > Protopterus annectens. Next base: position 1,151,568,201 of record NC_056746.1, read on the forward strand.
GATTCCATGGCTAAAATAAAAGGGGCCAGTGGATAGCCACGTTTCATTCCTTTCTTCTCTGCTTTGCTTCAGATAAAGTGCAGTAGTTTTATTATCTGATCTGATGATGTTAATCTTCATTCATTCCTTACTGATGGCTGTCTGTTCCATCCTCTGAACTAGTCGGCCATTATAACAAGATCGCATCAGCCAAAAAACTTTCGAGCTAAGCTTTTACCCACAGTGGCCCCATCCATATTATCTCAGATCTCGTTTGCCACTTATAAAACAAGATGCCTTAGGCCAGCTCTCAGCTAAGTCAGTTAAAACTTTTCAATACTAATCTAGATTGTTTATTGCCTTTCTTAAACTCTGATTATTTTCTCTGTATTAATCGAATAATCTTGATTAGCAGCATTCATGTCCCTCTCTTTTTTCTACCAAGTTTGGCACTCTTGTACCATCGCTGGTACAGGCCTTTCCCTTACCCCTTGGGTGTTTCTTTTACCATTGTTGGTAATTTTTCCTTTCCTTTCTTCTATTCCAAAAAAAAAAAACAAAAAGCTTTTCCTGTCTGTCCTGTGTGACTGTGTTTTTCTCAACTGCTGTTATTTCATATTTGACATGTCAGATAAAGGAACTGTGGGCTTCAAACGGTGTGATCAGTGTGACAGAAAGATGCCCGATGTGGATAGTCATTCATCTTGTGTGCATTGTGTAGGGGATGCCACACCTTTCTGTGAAACACCCTTGTGAAATTTGCAAAGACTTCAGCTCCAGTACTTTAGCGGAGCGTAAGAACAAGTTAATGTTAAAATGTTTATTGAAATCGCCTTTCCCGGAGGCTCTCTCTGAGTCGGAAGGCTCACCCCCTCCTAAGAGAGAACATAAAAAGGAGCAAATCCTTACCCTCCTCTCCTCAGGTCACTGAAGTTAAGCAGTCGGAACTGGAACTAAAAGTTCCTAAATTGGCACCAATACCCTCGGCATCAGGTCCTAAACCTTTGATTTTGGCACCGCCTTCGGTTCCAAGACAACAATCGGCACCTATACCCGCACTGACCATGGCTCTGACGATATCCTTAGCAGTGAGAGTGACTACTGCACCGACCCACCTTTCAGCACAAAAAATAGTTGTCCCAGATCCAGTCACTTCCCCCCTGTACTTCATATTAGTCTTTCGACCTTGGTGCCAAAAGATGAAATCACTCCTTGGACCAGATATTCCCCCTCGGTGGACCCATTTTTTTGGACAGCAATACAGTCCTTTTTTAGAGCACCATATTTCACCTTTGGGGATGTCCAGTCACTCCTCCAAGAGTCTTTCAGAACTTTATGTAGTGAGGCTCGTGGATCAGCTCTTGGCGGCCAGAGGAATATCAACTCCATCCAAACCCTCCCTCCCATCTGGAGCTGAGGGAACTTCTACAAAGACTCCACAATATTTTCCTCCTTCGACCTCCTTGCAGGTTTCGGAGCATTCAACACCAGCGCCAACTTCTGTTCCAGCTTCTTTGGTACCAGTGGTAGATCCTACCATGTTACCGGAGTCTACCCTTTGGCCTTCCACTCTCTCGGAACCGGGCATCCTTGGGACTGAGACTGGTCTGTCTGCACCATGTTCCCTGGTACGGTATCTTCTTTTCACACGTTTACCATGGTTCCGGTTGCTTTGACAGAACCGACTCCTCCCGTGGCTCCCTCCCTACCAGTGGGCTCTTCAGAGCGAGGTATGACCCCGGTCCCGAGGTAGTCTTTCTCGGTTCCGTGATCTTATCCCCCTTTGGGAGGACCTGCTTTCCAGGTGATGGAGAGGGCACTGCCCTCTGCAGACTCTCAGTTGGTCTCCCTTTGCCAGAGATCCACCCTTTCCCTTCTGAGCCACAGCTGACAACAGCCTACTACTCATGGACACCGGACTTGGGAATCTCAAGACACCCTTCAAGAAGGTTCCCCATCTACCGAATCCTCCTCGGATGCTCCCATCAAGGAGGTTTATTGCAAGAGATTGTGCAAGAGGAAGCATGTGGATTCCCCAGAGGAATCTCTGACAAAAGATATGGACTTAGATGAGGGGGGGAAGGGTCCCCATGGTTACCCCTGACGATGTCTCCTTTGCATACATCTTAAAAATCCTGAAGCAGCAGGGTGACTGGAAGTCCACCACCCCTTCCTGTGAGGAGTCCATATTTTTGCTGGCTTTCTGGGCCCAGCCCTCTACGTCCTGGGTAACCCCACCTGCAGATGACCTCGTCCAACTCATTGGGCAGCATGCATGGAAGAGTCCTGATACCATTAAACCTATCTCCCAGAGGCCAGACAAAATTCTTTCCTTTCCACAGGACAACCCACACTGGTACAAGAGCCTTACGATAGATGCTATGGTTGAGGCAGTGGCCACTAAAAAAGATCTCGCCAAGGAGAGTACTACTGCCCATCCCCCAAACAGGGAGTCTCAGGCGATAGACAGACTAGGGAAGCGGGTGTATTCCTCAGCGACCATTGCCATCCGGTCCCTGAATTATCTGGCACACTTCAATCAGCTTCAGAGAGACCTAATTTTGGAACTCTCAGAAACCCTGGCAGAAGCAGTCTCTGATGAGATACAGGACAAAGTTGCCTCATAGCTACGACCCTAGAGTCCATCTCTATTTCAACCATGAGGTTGATTTCCCACTCTACAGAAGGGGCGGCTAAAGCAGCTGGTTCAAGCGTTGTCAAGAGACGTAACGCCTGGATGCGCCTATGTGACTTCTCGGATCCTTTTAAGTCTTCCTTCCTAAATGCCCCAGTAGAGGCCTCCTCCCTTTTTGGCCCAAAGGTAAAAGACACTTTAGCCAGGTGTGACAAGGATGATAAGACCTTGTCTGCCGTAGGCGTACGTTTTTCCATACCCCAAAGACCCTATTCCAGGAATCAGAGGAGTGGAAAGATGTGGTACAAAAAATCCCAAGGTCCTTTCCGTGACGCACATGGCGAGTTTTCCCCTTGGGGTAGAGGGGGGGGGGGACTCTGCTGGAAGCCACCCCTTCAGAGGTAGAGGAGGTCCACGTAACCAGAGGTCCAGAGATTCTTTCTCTGGACAGCCTTATCAGTGCTGCTGAAGAGCAGCCCAATTGCTTGCCTCTGGAAGCAGTCAGGGTCGTTTTTCTCTGCACTACTTTGCCTGGCAAAAAATAGCTACAGATTCTTGGGTGCAGACGATAATTACCAGAGGTTATCACATTCCCTTCAATATTTCCTAAGGGCTTTAAGGCGCGATCCCGATGTTCCACCCAGTCAAAGGGAAGCAGCAGCTCTAGAAAGTCAAAAGCTGCTGCAAAAAAGAACCATCCAAACAGTCCCTCCAGACCAAATAGAATCTGGTTTGTACTCAAGGTTCTTTTTAGTGCCAAAGTAATCAGGAGACTGGAGGCCAATTCTAGACCCCTCAGTATACTAAACAAATTCATCAAACAAGCAAAAGTCCGGAGGGTCACGGTACAGTCTATACTCCCTTTCCTGGGCAAAGATGATTGTATGTGCTGTATACAGCTTTAGGATGTGTATTACCACATAAAAATGGACAAGCACTCCAGAAGATTTCCTCTGCTTCCGGCTGGGAGACCATCACTACCAATTCCAAGCACTGCCCTTTGGTCTCTCCACAGCCTCCAGAGTGTTCACCAAATGCATGGCAGTGGTAACAACTCACTTGAGACTGCAAGGATTCCAGGTGTTTCCATATCTAGACGATTGGCTCCTCACTGCCCCAACCAAGCATCTACTAGTCTTAGTGATCCATTACACCCTACATCTTTTGAAACACCTAGGGATAACAGTAAACAAGGACAAATGTAAACTAATCTCTTCTCAAAGACTGGAGCTCATAGGGGCAGAATTCAATACCCAATCTTGTCTAATCTACCTCCCTCTTCACAGGATACAGAGACTCAGATTGCAACTCCGAGTAATAGTCAGGCCAAAGTGCTGGCTCGGGCAGTCCAACTACTAGGGTCCATGGCAGCATCTATAACAATGGTCTCACTGGCAAGACTGCACATGAGTCTTCTTTAGTGGCTTTTGCTAACACAATGGTCCCCTTTGAATCTCCCCATGACATTTCAAATCAGGATAACAAATCAGTGCAAATGACACTTAATTTGGTGGATGAAGCCAGAAGAGAGCCTATGTAGTTGACCTTTCTCAACTTCTCAGCCCAAAGCCATAGTGACCACAGACACCTCCCTGATCGGGGGGGGGGGGGGCACTATCAGGAAAAGACTATCTAAGGCACTTGGTCATCCATAGAGGCCAATCTGAATATCAGTGTTCTAGAACTGAGGGCGGTGCTTCTAGCGTTGCAAGCATTTCAGTCTGTTCTCCCTTCAGGAACAATTGCCATCCAGTCTGACGACATCAGTAGTCTGGTACATCAACAAACAAGGCAGAACAAAGTCCTACCCATTGTGTCAAGAGGTCATGAGAATTTGGCAATGAGCGATAGCTTCCAACCGCTTTCTGATAGCAACGCACATTCCCGGGGATTCAAACGTAATTGCAGACAAGTTGAGCAGATGCATTCTCTTGCCTCATGAGTGGTCCCTCAATCCTGTCATAGCAAAGAAGATATTGCAGACAAGTTGAACAGATGCATTTTCTTGCCTCATGAGTGGTCCCTCAATCCTGTCATAGCGAAGAAGATATTCAGTCACTGGGGAAAGCCGTGCTGCGATCTGTTTGCATCCCACACAAATGCAGCAGCTACTTTGCCCTAATTCCCCTAAAGGGGGAGTCCCCGAGGGACGGTCTTGTACACGATTGACCCATGGGACTTCTTTATGCTTACCGTCCACTCCCACTGATCCCCCAGTTCTTGATGAAGGCTCTTTGGTGGAAAAGCAGAGTAATCCTCTTTGCACCCTACTGGCCACAATAAATTTGGTTCCCCTTCCTTTGGCCTCACCTACTACAGCAACCTTGGATTCTGATTCCAACTCCGGAACTACTATTGCATCCTCAGGGATTGACATATCCAAATTTTTCAAACCTCAGGCTGACAGCTTAGTTCCTCCACTTTTGGTGATTGCCAGGCAGAATAACCTGTCTGTCACATTCTTCTGGCTTCCCATAAGCCATCCACAAGGAAATTTTATCTCAGCAAATGGAAGAGATTCATTATTTGGTTTCACGAAAAAGAAATAAATCCCTTTTCGGCATCGCTATCCATGGTTTTAAATTATCTGTCTAATCTCCTTCATTCTGGCGCTACAGCTTCTTTCATTCGAGTACACTTGGCAGCAGTTTTTAACTTCCACAATGGTTTTGAAGGCTCCTCCTTAATCTCACCGTCTCTGTAAAACCTTTTTGAAGGGAGTTTTACATATCAGACCCCCCCCCCCTTCAAACAACCGATTGAGCCATGGAATTTGACACTGGTTCTACAAGCCTCGACTCGCCCTCCATTTGAATCTACTGCCAGTTGTGACTTTTTATCCTGGAAAACCTTATTCTTGGTGGCCATTATTTCAGCAAGACGAATTTCTGAATTACAAGCCTTGTGTATAAAACGTTCCTACGTGGTCTTCCATAAGGGCAGAGCATTACTACAGACGAATCTCTTCTTTTTACCTAAGGTTATCTCTGATTTGATTATTAATCAAAAGATTGATCTACCAGTTTTCTTTCCAAATTTCTCTAATAAAGGAGAATATCCGTTATATTTGCTTGATGTGCACAGACAACTGCGTTTTTATCTCGACAGATCTAAATCCATATGAAAGTTTGACCAGTTATTTATATCATACGGAGGCCCAAAATTGGGAAAATCAGTGTCCAAAGTTACCTTATCTAAATGGTTGAGAAATTGCATTTCCTTTATTTATCAAAGAAACAAGGTTTCTATGCCTTCTAAGATCAAAGTACATTCCACAAGATCAGTTGCAACATTTGTTGCTTATCATGCAAAAGCTATCATGGATGACATTTGTGCAACAGCAACATGGGCCTCTCCTCATACCTTTATCACACATTACAAATTGGATATGGTCTCCAGGGGGAGAGCCTCCTTTGGTTCAGTGGTACTCAGGAATATTCTTCCATAGGGCCTCAAAGGAAACAAGGTAGCTAGGGACTCTGTCCCATCAGTAAGGAATGAATGAAGATTCACATCATCAAATAAAGAAGTTATGTTCTTACCATAATGTTCCATCTGTGTTGTTGATCTTCATTCATTCATTACAACCCACCCACCCCTCCAAAAGACTCTTGGATGTTTGACTATGGTCCTATCCTATGATAAGGAAGTTGCTCAGAAAAAGTCTCTGGTTTTCTGTTTGTAATCTGTCCTTTTCTTACAGGCAAAGTCAATCTGAGGTAATATGGAAAGGGGCACTGTGGGTAAAAGCTTAGCTTGAGAGTTTTTTTGGCAGGCACGAGCTTGTTCTAACAGCAAACTCCGTTCCATGGACGGAACCGACACCCATCAATAATGAATGAATGAAGATCATCAACACCGATGGAACATTATGGTAAGAACATAACTTCTTTTTTTTAATATTAATAAGCTAAGCTCTCTATAACTCTGTTATCTTCCTAGGAGTCTATCTAACCTCTCAACAACTCCTATAGCTACTGTCACACGACTCAACCTTGTAAATATTGTAAATAGCTTCCTACTTTAAATGTGTGTATGTAAAGTGTATCCACATTTTCTTAAATGTTTGTGTGTAAACTGTTTCCACACCTAATACATAAGTGTTTCCTCAAATGAAACTGTATAACCCTTAACTTAACTCTCAGTGAACTTTAACTATGCATATTGAATGTGTTTATTTGTAACTGTTCTACATAACGTTATCTATTATACTTTTGTATCACTTGTATCTTAACTGTATAATGCATCTTGGAGATTTTCTCCCCGGGTCTCCACTGAAAATGGGTCATTTCGGCCCAGTGGACTTCCCCTGTAATCAAACTGGAAATAAATAAAATAAATATATTTTAACCAAGTGTATAAATGAGTTGTGAAAACCAAAATGTTTTAATACTTGACAAGATATTTCTAGTGTAGTAAGTCAGAAGCTTTTTCCTTTAATAAATAATTACATTACCTAATTTGTTTTATTATAATTTTATAGTCAGTATTTAATATTTTAGTGTTGTCTTGTATTTCTTATAAGCACAGCTCTTTGTATACTAAATGGGGTAAATAAGTTTTCATTCTTTTCAGCATGTGTAGAAACTGTGGTTCTGTTACATATATTTAATAATGACATTTGGCTGTAGTCTGATAGGTTCATAGGTTTATAAATAAGTACTAAATTAGCTGCCCTTGCAGGACATTTTAAGCCTAGCCAGTTTCCCATTTTGTGCTTGAAATGACCCAGCTCATTTAATTATATAGTGGCCTTACCCATCCTGTGATCGATAATTGTATGTTACCCCTAATAAGAATAACTGGGATCATACCATAGTTAATTTGAAGGGACCTGTGCTTTGGATAAAGCATTTTGGAGCTGCATCTGTCCATTAATACAGGGGCAGTCCTGGGGTAAATTTTCTGTTTTCCATCCGTACATCTAGGTTGTGGTTGAAAATGGACAGCGATGAACTTTGTTTTATGTGGATGGGGAGTCTATTGTACAGCAGCATCGTCTGCGAAATATACTTGTCCCTCAATACTGTTCTGTTGATGTTGCTGAAGAAGTTTAGATCCCTAGACCAAACATTTCGGATACCATTTAACTTGCTGATGTGCAGTAAATCCATCATTAATGGGTCCAAGGATGCCTTGTATGCCAGGCACAGGTCACCTGTTAGCAGTATGTAGGATACAAAGTATAGTGACAGGCTTTGAGTCTGTCCTTGTAGGAAATGCTCTTTAGGCCTTGTATCCTTTTAGTAGTCTGTCTCTGTGGGCGTTCCAGTTGTTGGAATGTGTCTGGACAGATATATGCTGAAAGGGACATTATATTCAATGATTGGCCTAATGAGGGCTGAGTAAAATTGGAACAATGACATCCCCTAGAACTAGACAGTCCCTCTGTCCTGGGGCCCCTCCTGTTTGGCATATACTTCTCAGAAGTACAGGCAAGCACGGAAGGGCTGTGGCTGACTAAGTTTCCTGACGACTGCAAACTAGGTGCTATAACAGAGTCTCCGGCCAACATGGAGATCCTCCAGAAGGGCCTAAATGGGACTGATGCATGGTGTCAAAGACATGGTCTCAAGATAAATGCAAAAAAATGCGTAGTAATACCCTTTGGAAAAAACAGAGTACCCGCAAACTACAACATAGGAGGTAATCCCCTGAAATCTGAAGAAGAAATAAGGGATCTAGGGACCCAAGCAGATAGTCAGCTTTCCTTTGATAACCATGTTGCCAAAGTGATTAGAAAATCCTCCTATGTGACCCATCTGATCACGAAAGGGTTCGCATCAAGATCTAAGGATGTAATGGTGCCCCTCTACTCTTCCCTCATCAGACCCATTATTGAGTACCATGCACCAATTGGAATGTACCTGGCTAGACATCTCCAGCAGCTGGAGAGACCACAGAGGTACCTAACCAAGAGGATTACTGGCCTCAAACAGTTGCCCTATGCAGCACGATTGAAAAAGCTAAGACTGTTCTCTGTTGCATAACGCTTTCTCAGAGGCGATCTCTGTCTAACGTACAGAGCCATGTCCAACCCAGAATTGTTGAACATGCTCCATCTTAGCAAAACCAAATCTACTCGAGCTACACGCTCTAGGGATATAAACCTCAACATAACAATGAATAGAGCATGCTGGAGGGATAGATTCCCTTCGCAGAGACTTCCCTTACTATGGAACAGGGTCCCGATCTACATAAGACAGAGCCCCTCACTATCACTCTTAAAGAAGAGCCTTGATGAGTGGATGGGTAACAAAGTTCACACTGGGGATCACACCAACAGCACTACTAGATAGGGGCCAAGGGTACTAGCTGCTAGTACAAGGGTCTAGGGAACTACTAAAGGGGCGGTGAATACCACACAACGTGGCTGGGCTAATATATGCCTTCGGGCAGATAGCCCAGTACCAACCTATGAAACTATAAGCTGTACAGTATAAGAAGGACTTTCTTGTAACAATAGACGGGTTGGTCAAAAGTTAGGTCATTGTCTGCATAAGTTCCCAATCCTGAAAAAAACTGGTCAACTCTTAGGGAATATTGTCAATGTGGTAGTTCCCTGGGGTAGGAAGTTGGATGCAACAATGCATTTTTTGGCATTTAGTTTCATACCATGATTTTTGAGGCCAGTTGTTTGAGACAAACCTTCCTGCAGGATGGCTGATTCATTTGGAGATTCAGTGACTGCGCCTAGCTTACAGTCTTCTACAAACTTAATCAGCCAGAGCCATTTGGTATTGGCTTTTACTTCAGAAAATTAGATACCAGACAGGAGAGGTCCCAGCACAGAACCCTGGGGGACTCCACTGGTGACTGGTCTCCCTGTGAAGGTAACTTCCCGTATTTAAATACAAATTGGAGCAGTGGATGGGTAATCGGAAATTCACCCCTTGTCTGGCTGTTATGCTTCTGATAGACAGAGGCAGTCAATAAATCATCTTCTGCCCCCATAAATAAAATATAAATCAGATTTGAGTCTTATTTGTGTTGCATTGCTAGGCTTTTAAGGGCCCTGGTGGTCGTTAGCCAAATGTACATCTATGAACCTGTTTTGATTGTCTGCATCCTATGAGCCAGTTCGCAATCCAGCAGGAGACTTGGAGGTCTATTCCCAGTTTATTTAACTTTTCTACACTGCCTGAGTGAGGAATTGTCAAAAACTTTGGCCAGGTCAAAGTATGTGGTGTGCATCATTTTGCCTTCATCCGTTGCTTTGGTGACCTTTTCAAAAAATCCACCGGGTTGAGTAAGCATGACCTGCCCTTTACATATCCAAACTGAGATGAGTCCTTTGTTTGGAGATTCCCTGTGTTCCGATTAAGTTCATGATAAGTATTTATATGGTTTTACAAAAGAGGCTGGTCAGACTTATGGGTCTGTGGAAGGTTGTTGTTTATGAAGTTAAATGACTGTAGCTGTTCTCCATTCTTTTGGTACAAAACCTGTATGGAGGCTGAGATTGAAAATTATTATTAGGGGTGTAGTAAAATCATGCTTCGTTATTTAAGATGCATCCAGGGATGTTGTCAGGATCCATTGGTACAGTATTTTTAGCACTTGATAGCACTTTTAGGACCTGGTTTGTGTGACAACTGGAAGTGAGCCTGTTTCAGATGTACCTTGAGGGACAGGCAGAGGGGAAAGAGGGGTAAAATTAGAGAGAAATTTATTGGCCAATAGGTCACTATATCATCAGCCTCGTTGCATGTAACATCGTTCACAATCAGCTCATTCCTGCATTGCGCTTTTGAGATTATAAACATAATTAAAAAAAGCTTTTGGATTGTCTTGACTTGGGTAGCTACAGTGGCTATAAAAAATTTACACACCCCTGTTAAAATGCCAGGTTTTTGTGATATAAAAAATGAGACCACAATAAGTCATTTCAAAACTTTTCCTACCTTTAATGTGACCTATAACCTGTACAATTCAATTGAAAAACAAACAAATCTGTTAGGGGGAAAAATATAACAAATAAAAAAATGTACTGCTGGTTGTATGTGTGCACACCCTCAAACTAGTACTTTTGTTGTGTGTGCACGCCCTTAAACTAATACTTTGTTGTGTGTGCAGACCCTTAAACTAATACTTTGTTGAAACACCTTTTAATTTAATTACACATCTGCCATCAATTAAAGAGACTCTGATTAACCCCAAATAAAGCTCAGCTGTCCTAGTAGGATTTTCCTGACATTTACTTAGTTGCCTGCTACAGCAAAAGCCATGGTTCGCAGAGAGCTTACAAAACATCAAAGGGATCTCATTGTTGAAAGGTATCAGTCAGGAGAAGGGTTCAAAAAAATTTCCACAGCATTGAATATACCATGGAACACAGTGAAGACGGTCATCAAAAAGAGGAGAAAATATGGGGCAACAGTGATGCTGCAAAGAGCTGGATGTCCCCTCGAAAATTGATGAAAAGACGAGATGAAAACTGGTCAGGGAGGCTGCCAAGAGATCTACAGCAACACTGAAGGAGCTGCAGGAATTTCTGGCAAGTACTGGTTGTGTACTGCATGTGACAATCTCCCGTATTCTCCATATGTCTGGGCTATAAGGTAGGGTTGCAAGACGGAAGCCTTTTCTTACACAGAAAAACATCCAGGCCTGACTAAAATCTGCAAAACAATACATCAAGTCTCCCAAAAGCATATGGGAAAATGTGTTATGGTCTGATGAGACCAAGGTTGAACTTTTTGGCCACAATTCCAAAAGGTATGTTTGGCACAAAAACAATACCGCATCACCAGAACACCATTATCCTCATGGTGAAGCATGTTGGTGGCAGTAGCATGCTTTGGGGTTGCTTGTCTTCAGCTGGAACTGGAGCTTTAGTCAAGGTGGAGGGAATTATGAACAGTTCCAGATACCAGTCACTTTTGGCTTAAAACCTTCAGGCATCAGCTGAAGATGAAGAGGAATTTCACCTTTCAGCACAATACTGACCCCAAGCATACATCAAAATCAACAAAAGAATGGTTTCACCAGAAGAAAATTAAAGTTTTGAAATGACCCAGCCAGAGCCCAGACCTAAATCCAATAGAAAATGTGGGGTGACCTGAAGAGGGCTGTGCACAAGAGATGCCCTCGCAATCTGACAGATTTGGAGTGGGCAAATATTGCCAAGTCAAGATGTGCCATGCTGATAGACCCTTACTCAAGGAGACAGAATGCTGTAATTAAATCAAAATGTGCTTTAACAAATGATTAATTTAAGGGTGTGCACACTTGTGCAACCAGCTTATTGTGCATTTTTTATATTTTCCCCTAACAAATCTGTTTGTTTTTCATTTGAATTGTACAGTTTAAAGGTCTCATTAAAGCTCGGAAAAGTTTTGAAACTATTTATTGCGGTCTCATTTTTTTATACCACAAAAACCTGACATTTTAACAGGGGTGTGTAAACTTTTTATATCCACTATATGTTAGCCTCAAACTTGGCTTTGTTGGATTTTATTAAGGTCCTGAATTGTTTTTTTTTTCTGTGACAAGGGCTCTAACATTCTGGAATTACTCTTCTTACTTTTCGCCAAAATTCATTTCCTTTTTATTGTAAAGCTTGGTGGTATTATGGTTCTACCGTTTGGGTTTGCTTTTGGGGTTTGCCCTGTATTTGTTCCAACAGAGTACATTTGCATTTATGCAACTGTTTCCATGCTGGTATAGTGTGGTTTTAAAGACATTTCTAAAGGTACCTTGGATGGAAGGGGATCTCTGGTTTCAGTTTTATTTCAAAGGAGATTCCTATAGTCAGACTTAACAAGTGATGAAGATATGCAAGGGATGGTTCAAGATGCTCTCATATTAGTGACAACAAAAGCCAAGATGTTATTCCTACCAGTGGTTACTCTGATTAGTTGTTCTGGGGCATTTGTATGGACAAAGTCCAGGAATCTTTGTGCTTGTGCACTAGTGGAATTTGATCTTTGGGATGTTAATGTATACGACCAAGAAGAAGGTTTTGATTTCTTTGTTAATAAAAGCTTCAAATAGAATTTAATTTAATATGCAGTGAAGTGTTATACTTCAGGAATTTATCTGTTCCCGGTCCGTTGGTTTTTAATGACAGCGCAGTGGTGCACGTTTATCATTCTTGCCTCACAGCAAAAGGTTTTCTGGTTCATTTCTCAGTTGGAGTGCCGTCTGTGCAGAGTTTGCATGTCCTCCCTGTGTTTGTGTGTTTCCTTCCATACTCCAAAGACATACATCTGGAGCATTAAATAAAATAATATATATTTTTTTTACTTTTAATTTCTAAATTACTTATTCCTTCAATAAAATATTTATATTGTCCTCCTGATTTTTTGTTTATATTTTAACAAATGATAAGAATTATTTAATTCATTGTGTTAGATACAGCTCGAGTCTGAAGTGGGGAAGCAAAATTCCTTTTGCAGCAAATTTGCATTTTCAGGCAAAATATACAAGAATAGTTTATTACTTTTGATATAATAATATCTGTGTAAAGAAACATCCTCAGCCATTATTGTAGTAACATTGTAAGCAGAAGTGTACTACTGTTATCTACAAGAGCTTAACTTTGTTTCAATACAACTATTTTACTTGCATGAAACGGGCTATGTTTTTTGGATGCTATGATCTTGCATTTGTCCACTGTTCAACCATCATGATCCATATAAAGGAAAAAAAATCCTGTTTTCTGCTTTCATTTATATAATCAGATTAATCATTTCTCTGTTTTGATCCATGTTACGTAGCTAACACATTGTTATTGCATTAAAGTTCACAACCAGGCACAACGAGCTGTTCCACAGTGTAGCACTAGTTACTTGAATGATTGTGATACTCGCGCCACAACAGCAATGCTTGCATGAAACTCTCTAAGGGCAAAGATAGTACACTGCTGATTCATCAGTGAAAAAACTGGCCAAGCAGTGAAGCTCTTTTCTGAAGTTTGCCTTGGCTTTTCCGTATAATTTATTGGCTTGATTTTGCTTCCATCTATGATATGTTGCTTGTTCCAGAAGTAACTTTCAGTCACAGTTTGGAGAGGAATCCAGCGCACTTTACACTCACACACAAATACTCTCCAGAATCGTGATTCATTGAATGCTTGCAATGTATATGGCAAGAGTTCTTCCAAAAGTGTAGGGATTTGCAGCAGACAGCGGAAGTGTCATCTGCCATTTGCTGCAGTAGGTTGTTGAAACAGCTGTTTGATCATTGCTGGACAAGGCCACATGATCATCTGGGTAATATAAGTTTTCTTCTGGCGCATATAATTTATCCAGAATGTAAAAGTAAATTTAGACTGCACTAGGATGCTACTTCTGTCAACATAAGGTGATCCTTATAACAGGAACCACAGATGAACATCTCTAAAGTGCCTTTACATAAAGATTGGAATGCAGACATGTGACTGAACTTTTGAAATCACATAAGCTTGTGTTACATATAAGTGAGGATGCAGGGAGAGCAGCATCTGGCACCTTATTGAGAAGCTATGCAGACACAAAATTACCAGCTTTTAGTTTTAAACATTACAAGTTATTTTTGTGGAATGAAATAGCAATTGGAGTCTCAATTACACATGGATAAATAACTGCAATACTCTACCTGCAAAAGAAAAATTATATATATATATATATATATATATATATATATATATATATATATATATATATATATAAATGATATATGTATATCGTGCAGCTGGTGGGAGGTTTTAATGTCTGTAATATGGCTAGTTTTTCAGAAAAGTCTGAACATGGAAAGTATTACTGTATTACTTTTGGACTGGTGCTACATATTAAGACACACGTGTACTTTTGTTTGAGGTGTGCATATGTATTAGTACATTGAAGCACTATTTGAAGATGCTAAGCCAACTTGGGGAACTCAGTAAGTATGCAGATTCAGGCTGTGCAGCAGACATTTCACATGTGCATGCTCATGCAAGATGCAGTGAGTTAAGAATGCTGCAAGGAGGAGACGGCATCTTTGAAGTGCAGTTGCTTTTGGTTTAACGCTGTAAGGGTAGCTCTGGATGAAATTCCGAAGATCTCACTTTTGTCCAGAAATCAATGCTGCTGTGTGTTGGGGGCATGAAATTATATGAGAGTTACAGTGCTGTGGGTGCAGCATTTAGGGCTGCTGTGTCTGTATGTGCAGATATGCCTGGCTGTGGCTTGTGGATCTGCTTGAGGATGTTGCAGTACTTCTCTTTAGTGTCCCTTTAGAGAAAGAGTTGCTAGGGCCCCATGTCAAGAATTCTTGAAACATTGGAAGATAGTTGAATTAGTCAAGCCACTGTTTCTTTCCACTATTTCAAAATAGTGCAGGAATTGCTCTATTAGACAGATTTTTACTGCCATAAGCAAGTTAAAGGCAAATGGCCAGAAAAGAGCAAGGCTATGGAAAGCGAAAGTGACACATTGATAAAAAAGAGGCATGATGAAATAAGACTGACTATGTACCACTTCTCCCATCACCAAAAATCTCACTCTTCGCCTTCACATACCCTTAACTTTCCTAAGAATCCCAAAAGATTAGAGGCTGACTTGTCTTTTTCTGCCAATGGTGGGGGAGTACCACTAAAGACAAGTGAGTCTAAATATTGTATTAGAAAGTTACAGGCTTCATCTCATCTGTTTCCAGGATGCGTGTCCCATGTGTCCCAGGAAAGCTTAATAGATCTAGTAGGGCCCCTCATCCAAGACATGCACTTTCAATGGACTGTAGAACAGATTCTTCTGGAAGCTGAAGCGCACCTGTACTTGTTACCCAGAAAAGAATTGACCTTGAAGAGCTAGCCTGGATCTGGCCAGACAACAAAACTTCTTAAGGGTTCCAAAAATTAGTGTATTCACCCTGCAGGCTCTTCATGCACAGGTTATGATTCTGGTTCTAATGGATGTCTATCAGTGCATACCCATTCACATACAGTTCTTGATGTTCAAAGCAGAACGCTGACATTATCAGTTTGCTGCAGCTGCTGCACCCAGACTATTTAAAAATTGCCTGGTAACAGTGGTAATCCACAGTGGGACCGAGGAAATTCACATGTTCCAGTGTCTGGGTGACTGATATATTAAGGCTAATTCCCCCCTCAAGCTTGACCTTGAATGCGGACTGCTCAGGTGCATCTTTGGGGGGGTTGCTCTCAAAGTGGGCCTCAATGTTCAGGTCACCTAGAGGTCCAAGGAGAAGAGGAGATGGTTAAACCTGAATAAAATGATGGCAGTGGTCTTGGCCTTTGAAACTTCCAGACAAATTTTATAAACCAGGACTTATTCACCTTACTGAAACATAGGCAGTGGGTGGAGTGAGACCTATGAAATGATATTGCTCATTATAAGGGTTACTGCTGCAGCATTCATAAAATGAACTGAAATTAGCCATAGGTGCCCATCAGTCACCCAACCTGATCTTTTAACTTTCAAAAGTTCTAGAACAGGGAGGGCATGGCCAAGATGGGCACTGAGTAACAGCAGAACTCAACAGCTCCACTAAAAAATTAAAGCTGCACTGGAATTCTGTCTTCTAACTAAAATTTTAAACCTTTTCTTGGCTAAATATATAATATTTATCTAATACTACAAAAATATCTACAAAAAAAAAAAAAACAGGTGGCACATTTTTCAGTCAAAGTTATACCTGGAAAACTACTACTCATCTGCAGAAAAAATTCGGCATGAGCTTCACAAAGACCAGCACTCAAGATTCCAGTCCCAAAAGAGAACTTAAAACTCTGATAACTAACATCCAGAATCTAAATACAAAAATTGATAAAACTGATGTCAAAATTGACAACTTTAAAGAAAAAACAACTAAACAAATGGATATACTTCACCAGGACTTACAACAACAAAAAACTCAAGTATCAGGTATCGAAGAAGCACTAAATGAGGTGGATGGCAGAATAGTAGAAAATGAGAACAATGTAGAGTTTTTACTTAAACAAAACACCATGCGACAAAATAAACTTGATCTTGAAAACAGATCTCGTCAAAACAACTTAAGGATTTTTGGTTTATCTGAAGAAATAGAGGGAAGTAACATGACAAGTTTCCTTACCTCCTGGCTACCTAAAACTCTTGACCTTACAGAAGCTATGTCATTTGGCATAGAAAGGCTCACTTGTCACTAACTGCAGTCAGTATATCCAACAAAAAACAACCAAGATCTCCTCACATTCCTAATTTATATATTTATATATATTATATGCATTTTCATTTTTTTAGTCAGTCATATACCATATAAAGGTTTATAATTGCTTATTTAATTAACCTCCTAACATTATATAACCTTTCTTTAATTAATACCCAAGTGTTGCATGTTCTTAGAAACTTTATAGATTGTTCTTGCATGTGTTTAGAGAGCAGAGGGGATGCTAATGTCTTTTTTTTTTTTTATGTTATTGCTGTCTTTGTAATGAGAATGGGCAATTGTGACGGGAAAGCTGTCGACATAGTGAAGTGTAAAGTTATATTTATTCTTTTCTGTAACTGTTTTGAAAGGCAGCATTACATTTTTAAATGTGTAGGCCCTCAGCATTTAACAGGCTCAAGCTGGATGTGAAAACTCTCAAAATCCTTCTCCCATTAAGACTGAACTTTTAGAATAAAAAAAAAAAAAAAAAAAGGCAGATGTAACCTTTTTTTTTTTTTTTTCCTTTCTCACACGGTTTTCCCACTATTTTACTTCAGAGACAATTTCGGGGATGTTAATCTCCCCATGCAGACATTCCACGAGCCTTAACCACTTCAAATAACCTCCACACAGCTCAGAATTCACTTCAAATGCTTCGTTTTTCATTACGGCAGCGTGTCGCGACCTGATGATGTCATCAACAAGACAACTTAAACCAGGAAGTGAATAGCTGGATTATCGCCGGGATTTTGCTTTTAACACTAATTAAACTTTTATAACTTTGTAGAACAGTTTTAAACCTTCAAAATAGAGAACAATTGATGAAGACTACTTCATATACATTAAAAGAAGATAGATTTCATTCTTCTGATGCAGTTTATTCTCACTAAGTTATTCTGACTACATTGTCAATTCTTATTTAACGGTTTCTGCCAGTATTGACTTGCTAATAATATACAATGCAGTGCCAGTTCGTTATTTCCACGTCTTATTTGTGAAAAATGATTTAACAAGATTGAATGCTTCCATGATTTAAACATAATTACAGAAGAATTATATGATTAGTGAATGTGATAGTAGCAAGTAACAGCTCAATGTCACTACAGGAAACTCTGGAACATTAGAATGTAAAGAAGAAAATTAATATATTCTATACATTACATTGAACTGTACTTGCAAAGAGTAATCATAACATTATACTACTATAGTTATAGACAATGGTTATAAATACTATGCTAATTACTTTAGAGTGATTATAGAAAGCTTGAGAACTATAGACAATTTTATTTCTTTTATATGGAAACATCTTGTTGACCTGAGTTATTTACAATACTCTAATTTTTAGATTAATTTAATTTATATGACGCATTCAATTTGTGTGAACATAGCTATATCAGATGAGTTACACTATAGTTAATGTACTAACATGAAACAACAATATTTAATTGATTTAGTTTCAGTTTTATTTGCTTAATGGTAGCTGTGTTATGTTGCTATTGTCTAAGAGTTTGATCTAGGTAACTGATGTCACTAGGACAAGGAGTTTACAACTCCAGGCGGGGAGCTACATTATTTTTATACATGTTACATTATACATCTAATCATATTAATAGGTTTCACCTGACATCCATTATATTTGATTTATTTAAAAGTGCAAGTTATAATAATCAAAACATACGTATTACCCACTATGAAATAAGGATCATAGTTTATAATCTAAACAACTCACACTCTGGAGAGGGACTCATAAAGTATACATACGACATAGATAAGATACTATTAAAAATTTGAAATGGCCACTTTAAAGGGTTTATCAATCAATATAAATGGTTTGAATAATCCAATCAGAAGAGGAAGTCTATTCAGATATTTAGCCTTTCACAAGCCCAACATAGGTTTTTTTTTTTTTTTTTTTTTACAAGAAACTTATTTACTGAAAGATAATAAACTTTTGAACACAAACAAATATACAGTTATTAGTAGTTCAGAACACGCAAAATAGAAAAGAGGGGTAGCAATTCTTTGGAGCAGATCTCTCCCTTTACCAAGGATAATTAAGTCATGTCAAGATGACAAGGGGGTGCTCTGTTATAATCAAAATAAATAAAAAGCTGTTCACCTTAGTAAACAATTATTGATTACCTGGCATTGGATCCAGTACTATTAAACAACACTTGAATCACATAGTTTCTCATTCTGAAGGTAACATTGTCATGGCTGGGGATTTTTTAACTGTACCTTAAATGAAAAAGACTCTAGTACCTCAGGGAAAAGGAAAATAATGCCTCAGGCTAAACAATAACACTCATGGACTTTTATCAACTAAAAGACATTCATGATTACAGAGACTTGAGCTCATTACAATACACATTTTATTCCACCAGGTAAAAAAACATATTCCAGAATTGACAGGATAATTATTTATACACAATTTCTAAATGATTTAATGAACAGTAAAATCGTATCTTGCCCAATTTCTGACCATAATTCTGTTAAGTTTGAGCTTAATATTAATAATACGCCTATTGCACATATAAAGAGGATCCCTGCTTATCTTGCACAAAAGAATTTCAAACGTTCTTAAAAGAAGAAACACAATTTTATTAATATAAATTCAAATTCCGATACCCTTGATATATACATACGGGATGCTTTAAAAGCATATTTATATGGACAAATAAATGGTATTATAAAAAAAGAAAGTCCTGAGATGAAAATTTTTTAAAAATTACAGGCCGAACTAGACATGTTACACCTTAAAACCAAAGGCATGCCAACTTCTATAAACATTAGAGAGAAAGTAAAACAAAGGAGGCGTATAAAGCTGTATTATATCATAAGACTATGATCTCCTTAGAAAATTTAAAATTTTTTTCTTATTCATCAAACTCTAAACATTTTAACCTTAAAACTAAAATAATTAGTAAATATAATCATATCAAAGAGAATATACTCTTTGAGGAAAAAGGAGGTTTATAGCATACAATATATAATAGATGAATTTAGATGTCACTTCAGCGCAGTTTATCAAACTTCACATAACATAGAATCTAAAGATAAGATAAAAGAATATATAAATAAAACATATATAACAAACTTAACAATCAACAGTCAAAAATTATTGGCAAACAAATTACTCTAGCTGATAAACAGACTCAAATTAATAAACTTAAAAAAAACCCCAAAGTACCAGGAAATGATGGCATTATACCTGAACTGTATAAAATTATGCCTAAAACTGCTGTCTCTCTACTTCACAAAGTTTTCATCATAGCTCAAAATGAATTTTAATGCCTCCCTCATGGAAATACACATTTATATCACCCATTCTAAAATCTAGCAAAGACACTAAATTATGTTCTTCATATTTCACTTTTGAATGTTGATTACAAAATGTTCATGAATATTTATGCTGAAAGATTAAAAAAAATTCTTACCATATTTAATAGATGATGACCAGGCAGGCTTTGTAACAAATAGAAGTACCTTTGATAATATTAAACGATCTCTTGCCTTAATTGCTTATTCTCAGAGAAGAAGAAAAAAATTGTCACTGATTAGCCTAGACATAAATTCAGCATTTGATTCAATACCTTGGGACTATCTTTTCATATTATTAGAATGTCTAAATTTCTCAAATAACTTCATTAATCTACTAATGCATTTATATAAAGGAGCTCTAGCTTATATTAAAATAGGATCTTACAGTTCAACTTGGATACCGATCACTAAGGGAACTAAACAATATTGCCCCTCTCCCCTCTATTATTTACTCTTATAATGGAGCCATGGGCCAATGATATACAAAAAAATAAAAACATAGGGGGTCTAGAGCTTAATGGAGAGAGAACCTCTAAAATCCAACTATTTGCGGATGATGTACTTAATGCTACTAAAGGAAATGAATCTTCTATAACATTATTATTTGATTCCATCAATAAATTTTAAACGATGTCTGGATTGACATTTAATGACAAAACAAAAATTGTACCAATTTATACAAACAAAAATAAAAGAACTATAAATAATGATAAACAATTCATTACAGATCAAATTACATACTTAGGAATCGTTCTTGCTAAAGATATCAAATCAATAATACAATTAAACTACAATAAATGTTATGAAAACATTCAAACTTTATTAACGAAGTGGAATATGATCATATTCACAACAGAGGAAAGATTATTATTAAAATGATAATCCTACCTAAAATCCAATACATTATTCAATCTATTTTAATACTTCCCACTAAAACATTCACTAATAAGTTGAATTCCCTGGTATTAAAATTCTTCTGGCTTCCCAGAAAACCAAGAATAGCTCTTAGACAGCATCTTAGTAGCTGGAACAAAGGGAGTATAGCTTTTCCAGATTTGAACCTCTATTCCAACTCCTCCATTATTAGATCAATTGTACAACTTTTAGATACTTCATATCAGGCCAAATGGAAAATATATTGGGAAACTACAGCTATGCAACTAATATTGCGACCACAAACTTATAAGTTAGAATTAATAAACAGTTCAATGTTATGCATACTAAAAGATTACTTTAGTACTCGTGTAGCATCCAAACACTCATATAGCTATATACATAATGTTGTTGTGTCTTTCGGCTTTTCCCGGTTAGGGGTCGCCACAGCGGAACTCCGGTCCGCTAATGATTGGCAGTAGATTTTTATGTGCAGAGTTGCGGGCCCTGACGCACAACCTTCAATGAAGGTACGCCCATTCACGCATGTCTCCACACAGAAGACGCTGTAGCTGAGAATCGAACAGGACGTCTTACTGTGAGCCGACAACACTACCGCAGCACCACCACCGCAGATTATAGCTATATGTATATTATGTATAGTTATATACATAATTTACTAACAAATTTCAGAAATTTTATATATAAACACTCGAGATGTACATAAGGTTTTTGTAGTATTCCCCATTGCTTTTACCCAAGAATTTTTGTTATCCTCAGATTTAAACAAAATCATTTAAATATAAAGATCTGAAGTTTTGGTTCAACTATGGAAAGGTTAAAGATATAGATCAGATAAATTAATTTCATTTGACAAATCTTTATGGCTTGATGTACAATCCTTCAGATTTATACACAATAAAGTAGACCTATTTACACCAGCTGTCAAATATGATAATAGCACACTACTAGATTTGTTCAGTCAATTTTCCAACATAAACTTATTTAGGCAAAGTATCCTTTATATACAGATTTATAAGAGAAGAAGCATATTGTTGTACTGACAGTTTTTGGAATTACTTCTACACCTCCAATAATACTCTTCCATGCAATCAAGATAAAATTAATATATTAAAACAACTTTATCACTTAAATGGAAATTGTACACTTGGAGATTTATGTATAGATCCTTATACTCAACTAATGAACAAAATTAATGGAAAGCAGAATTTATGAAAAAAATGTAAATCAGACATAAATATTGATTGGACTCATGTTCTACTACTGCCCTGCTATAAGAATATTTTGGAGTAGTATTAATTTATTAAAGCACTATTCACAGACAACTTTATGCTTACCAAGTCTCTAGTGCTTTTCAATACACTCATTTCATATTGTGTTAAAACGGTTAAATACCCTTTACTTTGGTCAATACTTGCTGTGGCCAGAAAGAGTATTACAAGAAATTGGGTTTCTGAGTCCCCTCTTTCTTTCACTGAATTCAAGAATACATTAATTGAGGTTTGTCTCTTATGACTATAACATCTAGAAAAACTAGAAAGACCGTTGCCTATCATCTGTGGGTTAATTTACAGAATTTGTTGAAAAGAGATCAATAATGATGGTGTATAATATAAATTTAATTTTCTTTGTGATACATATATGAAACGGTCAAAACTCTTATCACTGTTGTAAATACTAATGGATCTGTTTATAAATAGTTTTAGTAATTTTAGTCTATTTGCTATACATAGTCACCTGAGTTTTTATGCTAACATTTTTGGAATGCAATTTTCTGTTAAATCCTTTGTGATTGTTTATAAACCTGTTTTATTTAAAATCAATAAAACTGTTTTTTTTAAAAAAAAAGTTCTAGGACCACTTTACTGTTTTTTGTTCTGACGTTTGTGGGAGCCCACTTCTTTAAAAAAGTGTGTACTGTGAGATTTAACTCTGTTTTTGTTTCTTGTAGGGAATGGTTGCCATGCTTTGAGTTCAGTGGCAGGTAGATTCCTAGGTCTCTGTGTTTAATGTTCAGTGTGTTAGAGGTAATGTAGCCTGAGAGTTTGTGTCAATTCTAATGTTGTTCCAAGACAAAATTAACAACAGGTGCCATTACAGGTGTCCTGTTCCTCCAAAAGAAAGTTCTTTCATCTTTTTTTCATGATAGAACAGCACTGACTGTTTTTCAGTATCAGTAGAATTTAACAAGAAGATTTAGACCAAGTGAGCTAGGAATTTATAAGGCTTTTTAATAATACAAAGTTAGTAGCTCTTTCAACCGATCCTCCTCCTAAAAGTTAGGGAAGTGTATTAAATACTGACTTTTCAAAACATAACTGTATAAATTATCACTTAAGACTTAACCAAACATCCATTTATGTAAAAAAAAAAAAAAAAAAAAAAAAGCTAACATGTTTACAGTTACAAATGTTAAATCACATACATGATTTTATACAATTAACAATGTAACATTGCTTAAATTACTTGGTTCTTGCCTTCTCTTAAACCACAGTCCTGCCCAAAACATCATTCTTCATGTATTGTTCCTGTGATTTCCATTTTTCTCTATGTAGCTTGCTCGTACACTTTTCTAAATATCCCACTTCAGATGTTCTTCGTGTTTCACTGTTGCAGTCATTACATTTGGGTTATCTGCTTGCAGGTAGCCCTCAGTTAGCCTGATTAACAAAGTCTTGGGTCCTGCGTTGGTTGCTGTCTCTTCTTCCATGACGTCAGGTCATCAGGGGTATAAAACATGCAGCTGACGCCATTACATCAGTCTTTCTTGCCATGTGGTGCCCAAAGCAGAAGCAGTTCGCAAGTGCCTGTCGGCCGACTGAAATTTTCGTTTTCGAGTTTCAGAACCAAAGTCTTCAACTAAAGCTAAGTACCCCGTTGGGAAACTTTTTCTTGCTCCTTACCAAGGTCAGTAAAAGTTAATAATTGCATTACTTGTGGAAAGCAAATACCTCATAAAGATTTTCATTCGTACTGTATTCCTTGCTTAGGGACTGACCAAGACGTACCTTGCTGTCTGTTTTGTGCTTTATTTAATCAGCGCACTATCTGTCGTCTGTATATTTTCGCCTCTAAATATTTCGATTCTCGGTTTAATTATCCAGAAATTTCATCGGTTAGTACCGGGATTTCGAAAAAATGCAAAGATAAAGACAGGCCACCGAGGTCCAAAACTGCCGACGACACTTCTCCTAAGCCAGTCACCAGTTTGCCAGTACTCAATGAGGTGCTTTCGCAGCCCCTGATACCCGTTACTTCTGATTCGCAGGCCTCTACTGAGACCCATTCAGAGTCTGGTATGCCGCGAGATGCTTCAACTATGGAACCCGCAGATGTCTATACCTTGGATGGGTCCGGAGCCGCTGTGCAAGCACCGGCTTTTGAGGGGGTGTATTCAGGCCTACGGACTTGCATATTAAACTGACGCCTTTTTCACTTGGGCCTAAATCTC
This sequence comes from Protopterus annectens, assembly GCF_019279795.1. Taxonomy (NCBI): domain Eukaryota; kingdom Metazoa; phylum Chordata; order Ceratodontiformes; family Protopteridae; genus Protopterus; species Protopterus annectens. The sequence continues at coordinate 1,151,592,596 of NC_056746.1, forward strand.
GAACCATGCCTAAAAAAACGACGCCCAGGCCACATGCTCAGGCCTCTACACCTAAAAAACAAATGATAAGAATGGCTGAAGATCTAATAACTCTAATCAGGGGTAGATCCCCCCAACCCCTTTCTAAGAGGCCTAGGACTGAAGTTATGAATTTTCTGACCAGGATTTTGTTTTTTTCTGATTCTTCTGATGATCTGGATTTGCCCTTATCTACTTATGTGAGGATTCTGATGCAGAGGAATCTATTCCCTCTGCTTTCCCTCCAACGAACCTTTCTTTTGGTGAAACCTTACATACTCTAAGGGAGCATTTCCACTGGGAAAGCCAGGATTTTTCTGATTCAAGAAAGAGGCTCAGGGATTTCTTACTCCTGCCTCAGCATAGGCCTTTAGCTATTCCTCCTGTACTAGACATTGTTGATGATGCTTTTTCGGAATCTAGTTTGGCCCCTGATTCCTTACCTCCTGTCCCAGAAAACCTGACACATACTACAGGGTCCCTGAGTCACACAAGTTCCTTTTTAAAAATCCCATTGCGGATCCAGAGACTATTTTTCAGGGGCCCAAGGGCATTAAGGCTTCTACTGCTAAAAATTCTACCCCTTTTGATAGAGACTCCAGGGCACTGGATAGATTGGGTAAGGAGGTTTACACGTCTGCAACCTTGGCCATTAGGGCTTTAAACTGCCAGTTTCATATGTTAAAGTATCAGCAACATGTTATTGGATTGCTTAAACAGAAAATTATGTTGATTCCTGATTGTGTGGAAAATAAAAAAAAATACAGGATTTAATGCATTCTGCTGAACAGGTTGGAAAACATACTTTGCAATGTGGTTTTGATTCATTAGAGGCCTCTTGCAGGGCTGCTGTTACTGGGTCTGTGCTCAGAAGGCATGCTTGGCTTAAGGAGCAATCTTTACCTGATCATGTTAAAGCTAAATTGTCGCATGCCCCCTTAAATCAGGACCGCCTGTTTGGCAACAAGGCTGAGGAAGTTCTTAAAAATATGGAAGATAAAGCTAAATCTATGCAGACTATTAAAGATTTCTTACAAGTTCAACTTCCTAGATTTAGTAGGCACTGGCCCTCTAAAAATTGGCCCTTTCCAGCCCCTTCCAGGTCTTCTCAAGCCAAACCCAGACACAGCAGAAGCCCCAAGTTTCAGTCCCAGGGGACACACAGGACTAAGCAGTGGGGGGCCTCCACTTCCAAATCTGGGAGTAATAAGACTCCCCCCTATGGTATACTGTCTCAATGACTTCCTTTTGGGGGGGAAAGATTGCTCTTCATGCAAAGAATTGGGAACTCATTACCCAGGACAAATGGGTTTTAAATAGTGTCCCAGGGATATATATCGAACATATATTTTTTGACGCATATTGTACGTTTTATTTATGTATGTTTTATATATATTTTATTGTGTCTCTTGTATGCTTATTTTTATATTTGTGATATGTTGAATAAGCCTTATTGAGCTAAATGAAAATGGTTTTGCACTTTTGCATTGTTGTCGTTACCTTTTCATGGTGTTTCTATATAGGTATTTTGGCTAGATTTCTAGCCTTTTATGGGCAACACTTCCTGATATATGAATCTTTTGAGTCAACGGCTCTTAGACCTTAATTGTTTGAGTATGCTCATTACAGAATTAAGTACCTATGGTAACTTTAGCACTAGATTTTCTGAATATGGGCATAGCTTCCTGTGAGCGCACAATGTAAGTTTTACTTAGTACTTAGATAATTACGGCATGAATATATTTTTATGCCTCTTTGGTTTATGCTAAGATATTTACCCAATGATTAACAACATCATTCATATTTACAAAGTTGCATTTGATGTGTCTTTTGAAAGATGATAAGGTTGTTCATGTGCAAATGTGCTGGTTTGTTTGTGATGTCAATTGTGAATTTTCATTCTATACTAACTAGCACCTTGATTGCTTAATTAATGATTGTCCTAATGACTTAATTGTAAGGTAATACTTTTGTATAAAGGTGCTCATTTGGCTCTGTAATTTGTAACCTGAGTTCTTTTTGATCTACAATAAATTATTTTTAAATTCTTCATCTTCGTGGTGGTTTCGACATTTCTTTAGATTTTGTTCCTCGATCATTGATGTTTGGAACCTTTGGATGATCGGTCTCTGTCTATTGCTGTTGGTACTCATCGTTTTGCTATTGACCGGTCTTCACACGATGGAAACACAAAATATTGAGCTGGATTACAACCCAGCACAGGTGATGGTGGCTAGAGACTGGAACTCTATTTTTTATCAGAAAGATAATCCTCTATTGCACATGGATGTTAACAGCGAGGTAAACACTAGCCCATCTACGACAAATGATAACCTGTATGAGTTCTTTGGAAGTTTGAGAACTCTTGAAAATGATTTGTATCGCTTATATAGACTGGTTTGGCAACGAAGGCATTTGCAAGCATGCCAGCACTATAAAGTTATCCCCCGCGGCATGCGTGTTTTGTGCATGCCGACTTATGGGGATAGCCAGCCTGAGTTATTGCGGCAGTGGCAGAAGCTAAACATAGATTTCGGCAACAAATATATCCAGCTATTGCTAGACCATTTAAGGTAGAGGAACACTATAATTCTATCACCACTGCATATCAAACAGATTTCTGTAATTTAAAAATCAAGGCAATGAATAGACAGTTGTCTATTTACAGTGATAAATTAGAACAGATCAAAATGAAGAAGTTGAAGCGTGATTGTGAGGACTTTTTTCTCGGCCGTATTTTTGTATGGCCGAGATTTGGTTCTAGTAATAATGTCAATAAACCAGATTCTGAAACATTAACCTCAACATCTAGCGCTGTGACCATTAATAGTACGACCATACAACATAATTTGATTGATAATGGCTTGCATTCAAATGAGGCTACCAATGACATTTCTATTCTATCGGATACACCATCAGCCTCAATACCCTGCAACCAGCAGGGTTTTATACAGCATAATATGTCGGGAGCTAAGTCTAAAGCAGTGGGGTTGAGCAATAAGTTTATGGCACCATTGCCTTTGAATTTTCAAGGGGAAAAGGAAATTGTCCGAGGAGATGATAGAACAACGAAGAAGAGCGAAGAAATAACTGATGTAAACTGCCTTTTTTTCAACTTGTCAACCAAAACCTTTACAGTGACTGAAGAAGGCATTTTGAACAGAGGTTTGTCCTTTATCCCTTCAAGGCGGTACTATTTAAAGATAGAACTGTGATGAAGATGCTGCCTGTAGAAAGAAGAGTGTGTTTATACCTCCGCTTGTTCATACTGTTGACATCTTTCTAAGAACTTGACTTTCATATTAAAAAGGATAACTTCTTTAATTTGAATGTATTGGAGATGTCTGAATTAAGAAATATGTGTAATGACCCTAGTCTTGTTTTTAAGCCAGCAGATAAGGGTGGGGGCATAGTTGCGATGGATACCTTGTTCTATCGACAACTTATGTTAACTATGTTAAAAAATGACAAAGCTTACAAACAGATAGAGAAATCACAAGTAGCCACCACTGATACCTTATATGACATGCTTATGACTCGGTCAATTGATAAATCCCTTTATGACTACCTGACAATAGAGTTTCCATTGATACCCATTATCAAAGGCTTACCTAAGCTACATATAGGTTTCAGTCACCTCGGTAACCTATTGTATATCGACCATTGGGTAACACAAAACATATCGCTATACATTCAAACGAAATTAGGACCTTATGTTAAGAAAGTACCAACTATTTTACTAGACTCTTATAGCCTATTAGATGATTTAAAATCAGATTTAGTCAAAGGGAATATTCGACCAGATACTATATTAGTGACTTTAGACATTGAAAGTCTTTTTACAAATATTCCTAATGAATATGGGATAAATGCAATAAGAACTTAAGGTGGATAACATTGATGTGATGAATATATGCTGTATGTTAGACCTGGTTCTTAACAATAATATTTTTCTTTATGAAGAACAGGTATATCATATGCTAATCTTGTTGTTTTAGAGTGGGAAAAGAATTTTTATTCAATGATTCTAGATTTAAAATCTTATGGAATGGTGGGAAGCCACCTTGATTTAGTTACATGAATAGTACCACAGATTTATCATTGATTTTTTGGATCTTACGATCAAGAAAAATACTGAATGTGAGTTAGTAACCACCCTTCACAGAAAAAGCTGTTGGAAGAATGGCATACTTCACTTATTAATGTGGTGAGGAATCAGTTTAATAGAATTTTAAAAATATGCAGTGATTATTCTGATGCGTTAAAGTTACTTCATACTCAAAAGGAATATTTCCTAGTCAGGGGATGATGTGCTTTTCTATATTCTATAAAAAATGATACCTCAACAAACATCTCTTCACCTATTGACATCAGATCTCAGTGGAAAACTTTCCCTTGGGAAAAATGTTCACTCTAGGAGTTTATTATTAAGAACAATAGCATAACTACCTAGGTGCTGAGCTGATGAAAAAATGTGTGTTTTTGCGACTTGTACCACCAGAAATGTTGTATATTTAGCTACCTGTAATTTCTGTCATTTAACATCGAATCTATAACCATATTTATGAAATAAGAAATACATTGTAATAATAATCCTAAACACAATTTTGCTTTTCAGGTGCTTCAAGTAGTTAATAATAATACCTTAGAGAAACCTGAGCTCTCAGGTGGATCTTACAGCTAAAGGCCCACATACCACCAGGCTTAAATACAGTTGTTAATATTCGACCTGTTTTGTCAGGTCCCACCTGACTCTGTCTTGTCAACCATCATTATATGATCTTCCTTATGTATTAATGCTAGTACAGTATTAGTTAAAACCTTGTAGCGAATGTTGGTTGAGCATGACTATATTTATGGATTAGAAAGGGGAATCATCAGCCTTCATTCTACATGTTGTTTGGTTATTTTGACTCTATCAGTTTTGTTGTGCCCAATATTCATTTAAATAGATCTACATCATATTTTTATATTTTTATACTCTCAATGTTCTATTGTATGAATATCTGGTTATTCAGTCACTATTAGCAATATTATTATAATGTTGCTTAGTTATCATGTACAATATAGCCATTGTTTTCATTGTCGGAGATTTTTTCTTTGTATTGTATCCTTTGGTGATTTTGCCCAATGTGAACCTCCATAATTGTCAACTATTTTCTTATTAATTCAAATTTATAAATTCTTTATGGCTTTATATATATCCCTATTTGAGTGAGAATCTTTTATGTGAATATTCCTGGTTATATTTTTCTGCTAGATATGGCAAAATGTTTTTTGACATGATCAATATAAATTAATTCTTTGGAATGACGCTTTATGTCCATTTGTTTTATATTATATTCATGTTTGATTAGCCATTGGCTATGTCTTTTTCCTCTTTAGAAATAAAAGTAAAAATCAGCATCCCCTTGACATATTTCTATGCATGTCAGTCATCAATCTGTGTGTTTGCTATAGCGGAATTTGGTATATTGTAATATGATAGAAGTATACTCTTTAATATTTAAATATGAAAATGAGACATAAATAATAAATTAAAATTTAAAATGGAATAATAATATAATCGTTTAATATATTTTTGTATTAATATTATTATTATTATTATTATTAATGTGAGTTTTTATTTTCAGCCAATATAGACTATACACATAGTACTATTCTTATGTTGTATTTATGTATGTTTTATATATATTTTATTGTGTCTCTTGTATGCTTATTTTTATATTTGTGATATGTTGAATAAGCCTTATTGAGCTAAATGAAAATGGTTTACCTTTTCATGGTGTTTCTATATAGGTATTTAATTAAGTACATCATTCATATTTACAAAGTTGCATTTGATGTGTCTTTTGAAAGATGATAAGGTTGTTCATGTGCAAATGTGCTGGTTTGTTTGTGATGTCAATTGTGAATTTTCATTCTATACTAACTAGCACCTAATTAATGATTGTCCTAATGACTTAATTGTAAGGTAATACTTTTGTATAAAGGTGCTCATTTGGCTCTGTAATTTGTAACCTGAGGACATTTCTTTAGATTTAGTGTCCCAGGGATACATATTTCGCTTCCACACTTTGCCAACACCAAACGGGTGGCTGGACCTACCCCCAAATCAGTGGGCAGAGGCCCAAAAACAAGTACTTTCTCTCTTAAGCGTGGGGGCTATTCAGTTGGTACCAGAAGAGGAAAAGGGACAAGGTTTCTACTCGAGACTTTTCCTGGTACCCAAAAAAGACAATTCATGGCATCCTATCCTGGACCTGTCTACTCTAAACACCTTTTTGGAGATTCCAAAATTCAAGATGCTGACACTTCACCAGTTGCTTCCTATGCTAGGCAAACACCCTTGGTTGGCAACACTAGATTTAAAAGAAGCATACCTACACATCCCAATCAGGGAATCTTCCAGATACCTTCGCTTCAAAGCAGGCTACACACACTATCAGTTCTCTGCACTCCCCTTTGGCTTATCTACTGCGCTCAGGGTATTCACAAAGTGCCTAGCTCCAGTTATTGCATTTTGCATGCAAAGAAATATTCAAATATACCCATACCTGGGCGATTGCCTAATTCAGGCAGAAAGCCAGGACATACTTTTGAATCATCTGGCCTTTGTACAAAGGGTTCTATCTTGTCTAGGGTACACCATAAACGAAAAGAAGTCTCACCTGGTACCCTGTCAACAAATTATATTCCTGGGAGCAAGCTTGAATAAACTTCCCAGATGGCTTACCTCATGCCAGAGAAACAAATTCATTTGACAACCTACATCAAGTGGCCACAAAACCCTGCTATCTGCAAAACAAATGCTGCAAGCCTTGGGGTTCATGGCCTCCTGCATTCTTCTAATTCCATATTCAAGACTGCTTATGAGGAAACTACAGTGGTATCTAAAAAGCCTATGGTGTCAACATTCCCAGGATCTAGAATCAATGATTCCTATCATACCTTGCCTACACCTAGAGTTCCTTTAGTGGGCAGAGGCCTGCCACCAAAACAAGGGACTACCTTTCACACCACCCCCTGCCGCCCAAACCCTAACAGACGCATCAGACTATGTATGGGGGGGCTCATCTGGCAGGGAAGTGCATTCAGTGCAAATGGAACCCAAGTCAAATGCGCCTGCATATCAATCAAATGTTAGCTGTACAGCGTGCTCTGATAGCCTTCAAGGACCACATTCTTCCAAGACAACTAATGGTCAAGATGGACAACACCACTGTTATGTGGTACATAACCAAGCTGGGGGGGGGGGTGCACATTCTTACCCCCTCTGCAGACTAGCCATGGCATTATGGAACACAGCCCTGAGCTACCAATTGCACATACAAGCTCAATTCCTGCCAGGAACATTAAATACACTGGCAGACGGACCAAGCAGAAGCCTCATGGACCCACACAAGTGGAAACTGGAACCAAGGATTTTCAGCATATTGACAAGCAAATGGGGGAGCAAAGATATAGACCTATTTGCCTCTCCTCAGAACTGCCAGTTGGACAAATTTTGCACAAGGACTCCCCACAAACCAGCCTGGAAAGTGGATGCTCTGTCCTTCATTCTATGCTTTCCCCCCACTGCCTCTGCTCTCCAAAGTACTACTAAAAATCAAATGGGACAAACCAATGATGATTTTGATTGCTCCAGACCGGCCATGCCAACACTGGTACCCCCTCTTGCGCAGTGTGTCACAGTTATCCCCATGGCACCTGCCTCAGACTCCTTCCCTGTTGTCCCAGCAGGAGAACCAGATTCTGCACCCTCAGCTTCTAACACTGAACCTAGCAGCCTAATTACCTAATATGTCCTTTGCCATCCCTCAGGAAACCTGTGATGGATATCATTTTAGAGGCAAGGAGGCCTAGTGCTAGAAAATCTTTTGCTAAAAAATGGAAAAGATTCTGTGCCAGGAACCAATCTCAAGGGATTAGCACAGCAGCGCCCAATTTACCTCAGATTTTACAATACATAACTGAGATGCTTCACAAGGGCCTATCTTTTTCCTCCATTAAAATCCACACCTCGGCCATTTCAGCTCATTATAGCACAGAACCTCCCCTCTTCTCTCATCCACTGCTCAAACAGTTCCTCAGTGGGGCCAAAAATTTGAGACCACCCAGGAGAGCTCCAACCCCTGCCTTGGACCTTAACTTTTTTTGGAGAAACTCACTCTACTTCCTTTCGAGCCAGCTGCTACTGCGGACTTAAAATTTCTTTCTTGGAAAACAGCTTTCCTTTTAGCAATCACTTCAGCTAGAAGGGTATCTGAATTACAGGCCCTTATGGCAGTGGAGTCTTTCATCATCTTTCATGCGGACAGGGTGTCCCTGAGAACCAATCCCTCCTTCATGCCCAAGGTGGTATCCAGTGTGGCTCTTAATCAGTCCATTCATTTGCCAACCTTCTTTCCCAATCCACAGAGCAAAGGGGAACGGATACTGCATTCCTTAGATGTGCACAGACAACTTAGATTCTACTTGGACAGGACTAAACCTCACAGAAAATCTGAACAACTGCTGGTGGCATTTGCTGCAGGGGCAGAGGGGAAGGCTATTTCAAAGTAAACCATTTCTAAATGGTTAGGCCATTGCATTCATTTCTGCTATAAGCACCATGGAAAACCTGTCCCCCAGGGGAATCGGACCTCACTCCACCAGGGCTGCATCTACCTGTACAGCCTTTCTCAGAGGCGTCCCTACCAGGGACATCCTAGAAGCTGCTACCTGGAGTTCTGTACATACTTTCACCAAGAATTATCATTTGCCAATTTTCTCTAAATCCAGAGCTGGCTTTGCCACTGCAGTCTTGCTGGGCCTTATAGCTGGTCCTAATGCTATTTAAATTCCTCCTCCCAACCATAGCTTTGGGAATCTACCCAAATGTAATGACTGCAACAGTGAAACACGAAGAACATAGTACAGTTGTGTACACTTACCATAAATGTAGATGTTCGAATGTATTTACTGTTGCAGTCCTGGTTACCCTCCCTCAGGCCCCCTAACTTCTTTTGGTTATACCTCTACTTTCCTTTACTATGCTTATAAGCGTTTTGGTGTATTTGCTTTTTTGTTGGAGGTATATCATTGTACTTTTATATTTAATTGCTTTCCATTAGTGGGGCACCTGACATCTGGGACAAGAAAAACTGATGTAATGGTGTTGGCTGCATGTTTTATTCCCCTGACGTCATGGAAGAAGGGACAGCAACTGATGCAGAACCCAACACTTTTGTTAATCAGGCCGACTGAGGGCTACCTGCAAGCAGATAACCCAAATGTAATGACTGCAATAGTGAATACACTTGAACATCTACATTTATGGTAGGTGTACACAACTGTACTTTCTTTTACCTCTTTTACAATATTCTGTACATCAAGTATAGTTAGTTTAGACTTAGATTTCCACTTTCTAGTAATTGTTACAATATTCATTACTTCAAGTAGAGTTGGTTTAGACTTTGATTTCCATTTTCTAGTGACTGCTTTTTGGGAAGCCACCAGAATTAATTAAGGCCTTACCCATATCTAGGCAATTCAGATCCTGTATCCATTTCAAAAAAATTTCCTTAGTTACAAACTCAGTATTTATGACATAATACTCTGTAGGAATTTAAGTTGCCAACTCATTAAGTTCCCAAAACGTTTGTTCTCAGTTACCTCTTTCTTCTTCCCTGTCGTGCATCCGACATTTGCCATCTGCCTGAGGAAAGAATTCTTTGGAGTCTGCTTAGTGTATAAAAATGCCCTTGCAAGCACTTCAAGCAAAAATCCTAAAGCTTCTAGACTTTCCATATTTGGAAGCCATACATATGTCTTTTCTTTGCTTCTTGTGAATTGCTTATTCATTCTCTTTCCGATCTTTTCTTACCTCTTCTGATTGATTTCTATAGTTATTGAGCAGTATGTTATATACCGTACTATTTATCCGTTTTTAACTGCACTTCTGTTCTAGATATAACTAAAAACCTCTCTAGCAAGTATTTCACTTAGGATTCCCCTATCCCTTTCTGTTTGCCTATGCTCTGACATCAATTCTTAATAGGGAGTGCAGGGTTTATAATCTGTAGCCTGTAGTCCAAATGCCTTCTTGGCCTCCTCCCATTCTATTACCTTTCCCTGTCTAGTTATTGCTTCTAACACCTTGGTTTCTCTGCCAGTAAATTCCAGCCCCCTTTCCTGTTCTCTGTTCCCCTAATTGCAGTCACCCCTATTGGCAGACTCTTCTTTCTCCATCCTCATGTTGGCTTAGTTCTTAGAATACTTTCTGCCAATTTATAAATATAATATTCTGTATAGCTGCAGTTATTCTCTTTAAGGATATGTATCCCTTTTCACTATGAATTATAATTTTCTGGTTGTCCTATGTACCTATGTATTTAAACCTTAACTCTGTAGCTCTAAAATATCCCTTCAAATTCAGTAATCCTAAAACCACCTTGTTCATTTGGAAAGATCAGCTTATCTCACTTGACCCTTGCTGCTTTCCCCTCCCAGATACAATATTTCAACTCTTTGTTATTGTCCACAAATTCTTCTCTGGTTGATACAGATATGCCTGACCTTGAACATAAAACTAAAAACATTGTCACTGCTTGTATCTTCCAGTTTCTCAGTCTTTGTATTATTTTTTAGTCTCTTCCCACACATCCTTAGCTGGTAAGAGTCCATTTTAACCCATACTCCTAAATACTTAATTTTGTTGTATCCTCATATATATGGGTATTGCTGAACCAATTCATGTGTGAGTACATAGTTTACAGCTATAGCCTCTATTTTGTCTACATTAATTTCATATTCTCAAAAAACTTGAAACTGTCTCAATGTTCTACAATACTGAGATATTTTCTAGTTTTATCAGGTACAAAGTAATATTGTCTGCAAATATAGCCAAATTTTCTTGATTACCATACCCAATTATATCCTTTAATTTCTGAGTCCTTTATTTTCTTTGCCAGTGGCTCTAAATATAATGCAAATAAGAAAGGGGAAAGTGGATACCTCTGTTTGGTTCCTCTGTTCAGACAACTTAGAGAGGAAACATCCCACTTTAATTTTTGCCTCTGAGCCATCATATATCCTCCTAACTAGCCTTATTTTTATATCGGGGAATGCAAATGCTTCCATTGCCATACTCATAAAATCCCATCTTACTGTGTCACATTCTTTCTGTGCATCAAGACCCAACAAAAACAGCAGTATTTTCTTAATTTTTTCTTCTGTCTAGATCTTCATTGTTCTATTAATGTTGTCAGATGTTTGCCTCCCCTCCACAAAACCACATTGATCCATGTCGTATCAATTTTGGCAACATCGTTGCCGTTCTTTTAGTTATTATAGGCATAAACACTTTATAATCATGGTTTAAAATAGAAATTGCCTATATAAAGCTGGGTCTGATAGGTCTTTACCGTCTTTAGGTATTAAAGCCACCAAAGCTTTCTTCCATGATGTTAGTGTTTCCCCTCTTTTTAAAATACTGTTAACAAAACCTTCCAAATGTTTATCACTTTCTTGTCTCCTGAAGATTGATTATACATTATTGTTTTTATTTCATTTCTTCCTATCTCAACTGTTAATTGTTGAGGCTCATCTAGCTCTAAGTTTGGCATACTTAAGTCTTCTATAAATATTTCCATTTCTACTTTTTCTTTATTTCCACATTCCTCTGCTCTGTAGAAATTTTCATAAAGCTTTCAAAATATCTCTAATACCTTGATAGGATCTCTAGTTGTTTTTGTTGTTATAGTCTCCATAAGTTTGACAAGAACCCTTCCTACTTTCTGTAGCCTAAGTTGTGCTAAGAGTTTTTGTGCTCCAGAGTTATTTTCAAAAAGCAGTTGCTTAACAGCAGTCTTTCTAAACTCATTCATATTATCCAGATACTTGTTTTCTCTTTAGCACTTTGCAGTTGTGCTTTTTCTTTGAGATTCCCTTTATTCTGCAATACTTAATTGTTTATGTATTCTCCACTTTCATCTTATCTCACTCACTATCTGTAATTTCTGAAGAAATTTCTATCTTCCCTAATAGTTCTCATATAATTTCTACTACCTATTCCTTAAATTCCTATTGCTTTTGCATGAGTGCATGGATTGTGCTATCCCGAACAGAACCAAAACGCTATCCGCCAAAAAAAGGGAAACCAATCTAGTGGTCCCCTGCCATAGACAAACTGTACAACAGAAGGAAGAAACTCTTGCAAAAGAGAGTAAAATCCCACGAGTGGAGGAGCTTCCTGGTCAGCCTCAGTAAGAAGCTGCGATCCCTGATAAAATCCTCCAAAGCTAGTTACGAAAACAAAATCGCCACTGATTCTAAAGACAACCACAAAGCATTCTATAGCTATGTCAAGAATCTCAATGGCAACACACTCTGCTCTGAGTTACAGCACAATGGCACTAAATATACAGACCCAACTGATATTGCCAACATCCTGGCAGATAGGTTCAGTGCTAACCTTACCCCCCTCTCACCCCCTAAAAAACCCATCTCTATACCGGAAGAATGCAAAGTTTCTGTAATCACGGCTACACAGGTAAAAACCACACTCTCCAAAGCCAAGAACACATCATCCATGGGACCAGACAACATCCCAGGCTGCGTTCTACATGAAGTACAGAATGAACTGGCACCCCACCTAAGTACTATGTTCAGTCATAGCCTCACCTCAGGCTTTGTGTCTGCTGAATGGTGCACAGCAATGGTTATCCCACTCCACAAGGGGTGAGCCACCACGGACCCTGGGAACTACCGCCCCATTAGCCTGACGAGCCTGGTCTGCAAGGCCATGGAATGTATCATCATGGAACTTATAAACAAAGACATTGGTAATCTCCAAACTCTGGATCCCACCCAGTTCAGTTTTGTAAAAGGCAGATCATGTCTCCTAAACCTGATAGACTTCTGTGAAGCAGTCACCAAAGCCGTAGACAAGGGTAAGGTGGTTCACACAGCCTATCTAGATCTTGCCAAGGCTTTCAACACCATCCCCCACTCTGGAATTATAGATAAACCCACTAAACTAGGTATAAATCCCTATGTCACAAGATGGGTTGCCAACTGGCTTACTGACAGAACCCACACTGTGAAAGTAGCAGACTCCAAATCCGACTTCAGACCAGTGACAAGTGGAGTACCACAGGGTTGAGTCCTGGGTCCTCTCCTGTTTGGTATCTACTTCTCTGAAGTACAGGCTAACACAGAAGGTCTTTGGCTAATGAAGTTCGCAGATGACTGCAAACTAGGAGCCATAATCGAAACTCCTAACGATGTGGACATCCTACAAAAGGGCCTCACTGAGACAGATGCCTGGTGTCAAAGCCATGGCCTCAAGCTCAATGCCAAAAAGTGCATGGTCATCCCCTTTGGTAAAAACTCTGTACCCATGAACTTACAACATAAGCGGTAGTATACTTAACACCGAAAGTGTGATAAGAGGCTTTGGGACACAGGTGGACAGTAATCTCTCCTTTGATAATCACATTGCCACAGTAGTCAGGAAATCCTTCTACATGGCACACCTCATTACAAAAGGTTTCTCATCCAGAAAAAAAGAGGTCATTGTTCCCCTCTACTCATCACTCATTAGACCCATTATAGAGTACAACGCCCCTTTTGGTATGTACCTCACAAGACATTTACAACAACTGGAAAGGATGCAGAAATACCTCGCAAAGAGGATTACCGGCCTCAAACAGATGTCCTACACAGACCGTCTCAAAAAACTCCAGCTTTACTCCGTCGCATATCGCCTACTCAGAGGGGATCTCTGCCTAACATACAAAGCTATGTCAAATCCAGAGCTGTTGGACATGCTGCACTTAAAGAAATCCCAATCCCTCCGAGCTGCACACTCTAGGGACCTAAACCTTGTCACCACAATAAACAGAACATGCTGGAGGGATAGATTCCTGTCCCAGAGACTTCCCATACTCTGGAATAAACTATCTATATCAAACAAAGCTCCTCATTAGCACTCTTCAAGAAAAATCTTGATGATTGGATGGGAAATGGGAAATTCACCCTGGGGATCACCTCTGTGGCTCTGCTCGGCAGTGGCACAGGAAAATAATTTTCTTGGGTGGCAAAAGCCAGGGTACCTTTTTGGCTGGGCTTGTATAAGCCCAGGGCCGATAGCCCTCGTACCTATCTATGAACAGGTTGGTAGGGAAGCACTGGTGTTTCATTTTTAGTTCATTACCCTGCATTTTTATCTTAATGGTTATTGGAGCATGATTGTAAATAGTTATTGGAAGTGTGTCTTAACTTTCATTTAAATGCATATGTTCCTGTGAAATGTAATTTCTGTTTAGTCTAGCCCAGTTGTGTTGTAACTTGTGGAATAATATGTAGATTATCTCAAGAGTTCCTGCTACTGAATTTGTGTCTTCAGTACCAAATATTTTCATAATTTTTTTTCAGAAATCTACCCTGTTTTGTTATATTTTCTCTTCTAGGCCCCCCAGTACATCCTCACTGTTGCAACTCAAGTTCTGGTCCCCACCTTTAGGTAATAGTCCCTGCTGGAAAGACGATTGTTTCTTCCAAAATTTTCTTAAGCTCCATAATAGCAGTTTAGGTGGAATATAAATACATGCCAACATAATCCATCTCCCTTGCCCGTAGCCCCTTATTACCAGAAATCTACCATTACTATCCCCCCACCAGAGACACACACACACTTCTACCACTATTGGAGCTCCTCTAGCAATAAATATAAGTACTCCTCTTTTTCTTTGTGCCTGATACGCTGCTGAGTATCCATCCTGAAATTCTTTCTTTATCAAATCCACATGCTCACTTCTTTCCAAATGTGCCTCCGGTAGCATTGCTATTGACACACTGCTTTTCTTAATGTAATTCAATATTCTTACCTTTTTGTCGTTACCTGTTTAGCCGTTCATGATCCAAAATGTTATGTTTACTCTAGTCATTATTTATTTTTATTTATTTTATTTTACATTTGTTAACCGGGCTGGTCCAACTGGATACATGTCCATTTTCAGTGGAGGCCCGAGGAGAAAAGCTCCACTATCTACTACATGATAATTAACAGTATATTATCAAAATACATACACATATTCCACTCATGACTGACAGTATGATACAGAATATTAGGAATTGGCATTGAGAAAAAGTACACAGTATATTATCAAAATACATACACATATTCCACTCATGACTGACAGTATGATACAGAATATTAGGAATTGGCATTGAGAAAAAGTACACAGTGAAAGGATGTACACACATACACAATACTTGGGACATTAGAAAGAGATAGAAAGAGGAAGGTAAAAGGGATAGTACTGTAAATAGAGTAAGAGACTGGATAGGGTAAATATTGCAAAAGTAGGATATTAAAAGTAGGCCAAGTAGATTAGGGAAAAGTTACAAGATAAAGAGGGTTTGTATTAGTAATATAGGTAATACTAAAAGCATAAAGCTGGAAGAAAGAAAGAATATATGTGTAGGAGATGGCAGCCAGGGTGATCAGCTTGGGTAGTCACAAAAGCTGGAAGAAAGAAAGAATATATGTGTAGGAGATGGCAGCCAGGGTGATCAGCTTGGGTCGTCACAGGAACAAAGCCAGTGGTTGCTTAGGTGGTGTTTTAGATTAGTTTTAAATATAGAGACAGAGGTTTGGGATGTCAGGTTTGGAGAAAGTAGGTTCCATTCTTAACCACTTGAGTTGGAGAACATAGATTCTCCTGCAGAATTCCTTGATTGAGAGGTTTGAATTAGAATTTTGCTAGAAGAGCGAAGGTTTTAGGTTGTTATAGGGCTTTATAAGGGTGGAGAGCATAGGAGTGTTGCCAGGGTGGTGAAGGGCTTTCTGGGCTATAGAGAGCTGATAGTATAGAATAAGGTGAGGTAGCTCTAGCCATCCAAGGTGGCGGAGGTTTTTGCAGTGGTGTGTTTATATGGGAGGATGTGGCAAATCTGGCAATGTTATTATAGGCTGATGCAAGTTTATTGATGTTATATTTGGATAGGTTTGTATATATAGGAGAAGCATAAAGTAGTGTGGAGATGAGATGCGTTCTGGCTATGGTAGTTCGTGCTTCAGAAGTGAGGAAGGATTTGATTCTATACAGTGAACCTAGTTTTCTATTAGTTGTTTTATGGTTGAGTTGATATCACGAGTCAAATTTAAGTTGGTTGTCAATAGTTATGCCTAAGAGTTTGGTCGTTTCGTCTGGGGAGATAAGGGTACCATTGTTTGATGTAAGAGAGAAGTTAATAGGGGGGGATTGGTGTGTAGGTTTGAAGAGAAGCAATTTAGTTTTTTTAGGGTTTAGAAGTAAACAGTGATTAGAGAACCATTGCTCTATGGTAGAAAAAGTTTTTTGGGTAAGGAGGTGTAAGTCATCTTGGTTGGAGGCAGAACAAATGATGGTAGTATCATCAGCATATTGAATACAAGTAGATAGGGGGGTGACAAGGTGTAGGTCATTGATAAAGATGGAAAATAGGAGGGGTCCTAGGATGGAGCCCTGGGGAACCCCTAGGGAGGATGGCAGGAGTTCTGAAAGATTATTGTTCCATAGCACTGCTTGTTTCCTATTGTGAAGGTAGGAAGTAAACCAGTTAAGTGCAATACTATCGAGAGAAATGGATTTAAGTCGGTGCAGGAGTAGTTGATGGTTCACCATGTCGAAAGCCTTAGATAGGTCTACAAAGAAGGCTGATGAAGGAAGATTGTTGTTTCGGTTGTGATTAATGGATTCAATAAAGGATAGTAGGGCTGTGGTGGTACTATGGTAGGGACGAAATCCATGTTGACAGTTAGCTAGCAGATTATTTTGAAGGAGGTGATTGAGTAATTGTTTATGTATACATTTCTCCATTATTTTTGCAATGGGAGAAAGAAGCAATAGGAAGATAGTTTGAGTATTAAAAGGAATCCACACCTTTGAAAAGTGGGATGATGTGGGAGATTTTCCAGAGTGAAGGTATGGTACTTTCTTTTATGGTTCTGTTAATTAGTAAAGAGATTGGATATGCAACTGCTTTAGCTCCTAGCTGGAGATATTCTGCTGGGATTTTGTCGGCTGCAGGAGTGGAAGGTTTAAGTTTTTGAAGCAGGTATAGTATATATGATGTGGGTATAGGTTTGAGATGAAATGGTGGTGGGGTACAGTTAGAGGTGTCTAGTAAAGAAGGGTCAGGGTTTTGCTGGTTGGCTAGATTGAGTATAGTTGAGGTGAAGAAGTTATTAAAGGCATTAGCAGTGTTTAAGGGTGAGTCAGGGTGGGAGCCTATTGGGCTAGGAGTTTCTATTTTGCCAGGGGATAGTAGTGAGTTTATTGTATTCCAGAATTTCTTTGGTTGGTGTTGGGAGGAATTTTGTAGCTGGATGTAAAATCCTTGTTATCTTGTAGGATGGCTAGTTTAGTCAGGTTTCTTTTTTGTTTATAGTTAAGGTGGTCAAGTGAGTTTCTTGTTGTTCGCCATTTAGTCCAGGCTTTGTTTCTACTAATCATAAGTTGTTTAGTGTTTGTTGAAAGCCATTTTGCAGTTCTAGATTTCATGCATTATAGGCATGGGGGCATGATGATCAAGAATGGAAAGGAAGGTATGGTTAAAGTGGTTAACAGCGTCTTCTAATGGCAGGGTTTGCAAAGGAGACCAGTTGACTAGGTTAAGTTCATTTTGAAACTGATGGGGATCGAAGACTTTTTGTTACGACAAAAACGGATGAGAGGTGGTTTGGTTAGATTAGTTTTGTGTCTAATTATGTATGTTAGTGAGTGGTCACTAAGGTCATCTGGTAGCGTTCCTGTAGTGTATATTTGGTGGGGATTGTTTATTAGGATCCAGTCTAGTATGGTTTCTTTATTGTTGGTTTTATTTGTTCTAGTTGTAGATTTTATGGTTTGATGGAAACCATATAGGTTGATGTGGGTAGATGGATACGTTTGTTTACATGTGTTCCAATCAATGTTAAAGTCGCCTAATAGTATAGTTTCTTGAGGGAGAGTTGTTGAGAAGTAGTTCAGTAGGCTTTCTAATACTGGAGGATTGTTGCCTGGGGGAAGGTAAGCACAGATAATATTAATTGTTTTATGTGGATTAAGGGATAATTTGGCTATTATAATGTCTATGTTAGTGTAATTTGGAGGTATAGCTTGTTTTAACTACTTCTAGTCCAGTTTTGTATATAATGGCTACTCCGCCTCCTTTTTTCCTAGTCTTGGTCTTGTCTAAGGATGTTATAGCCTGGAGGAATAATTTCATTGTCTTTTATAGTGGATTTAAGCCAGGTTTCAGAAAGGCATAGGATGTCATATTTATGGACTTCTAGGAGGCGTGGAGGTTTGGGATTTTGTTACAAATGCTGCGGATATTGAGATGAGCTATAGAGAGTGATTTTGAATTAGGGTTCTGTAGAGGCGTCTTAGATTTTGTCTGTTGGGAATTAATGGGAGTAGTGAGGGTTGCAGGGCCTGGATTAGGGTGTATGTCACCATCTCTTAATGAAGAACTTGGTTTGGGTGAAAGATCATAGAAGTTGATGTGCTTAGAGAGTAAGAGAATTAGATATTTAATGTGAGAGAGGCGGTGGTATTTTGGTTCCAGATAGGAGTTGTAGTATGTGGCACAGAGATATATAGTGTGTGTATTTGGGTGGAAAGTTTGTGTGTGTTTGCTTGGAATGGTAAGTGTAGAGAAGAGGATGTTCATAGTAGGTTAAGATATAGGTGGTAGAGAGTAGTTAATATGGATAGTAGAAGGAATGGGTGGTGTATATGGGGCATGTTCAGTTAATGAATAGACTACGTTAAGTAGAAGTATATTGTCAGAGGGGGTAGTCTGAGGAGGTAGGTGGAGATGGTAGAAATAGTGGGTGGGGACAGGAAGAGTCAGTGATTGGACTAGAATATGTTGGGTGTGGTTTAGTGGGGATAAATGTAGAGGTCCCAGGGGCGGGTGGGATTAGGGGGCAGGGAGGGGAGCGGAGTGAGCCCGCAGGGCGAACGGAGCGGGAAGAGCTAAGGAGTAGAAGAGTGCTGAGAAAAACAATCAGCCAAGTGGTAGAAACAGGTATGTAAGACAGAGATAATGTGAGAAGTGTGTAACAAAACAGGTGTTCAAAGGACAGTGTTTATAAGGAGGTAGGTAGGCTGGTGGAGAGAGGGAGGAAGTTTAGTGGAAGGGAGCTCAGTAGTAAGTAATATAGTAGTAAGGGAGCTATGTAGCAAGTAATAGGTCAAAAGCAGGTTTGTGGGGGGAGATATTGTGAGAAGGACAGAGTGTGGGAGTGAGGAGAGCAAGGGCTTAATGGAGTGAGAGGGAGAGATAGTGATAGAGATAGAGATAAGTGTTCAAGATCACTAAAGGAAGGAGGGTATAGTTCATAAGATAGGGACTGGTGATGGCTGCTGGTAGTCTAGGGCGGGTTGGAAGGCTAGGTGCAGTAGCAAATTATTGGATAATAATAAGGTTTTACATACATAGGCAGAATTTACTTTATTTAGGACGATGGACACCCTTAATGTCTGGTTGCAGCTAGTGGGCAGTTCAACTCCGCCAGTAGGGCCAGGAGTCCTATATTAATAGTTGCTTGGTCCCGATAGGAGGGGAAGCAGAAGTCTGGAGATAGAAGGAAGGAAAATAGTGTTACTAGAACCAGTAAATAAGATATAAATTAAAAAGTAAAGATAAGCATTCATTAAGCATAAAGAGAACTAAAGAAAGTTAAGCATTCATTAAGCATAAACAGAGGTAATTATACAGTTTCAAACAATATATAACACTCAGTACACAGCGTTTATGCAGTTAGCAGTGAGTTCAGATACATTAGCATTGTAACAGATGCCTGCACAGATTCAACAGTGTTTGTGACTCTTAATGTGCTGAACGAGTACTAGTACAGCGTAACAGATATCAGTGGAGTTTAAACATTAATTCAAATTGCCTTCCCAGGTTCACGGCAGTGTGAATCGCACTACAAGTACTGAGTCAAAGCCAGTAGCTGAGTGTTTAGGAATTTAGCGCACACTACTCAAAATATAAGCTACAAATACAGAGAATTTAGAGAACAACTACGTAGGGACTGAGTCTAGTCAAACGCTATGGTATACGATCAATAAACTAGCAAAAACAGTACTATCTAGCTTACCAGGCCATTCATCAAGTAAAATATCCTAGGGCAGAGAGTAAACATTTGCCCAGTAGTGCGCATCAAAGTTAACGCTGTTAGCAGCGATGTTATGAATAAGCACACATGTAGCACTATGGGAGTTGCCTGAGCAGATTACACAGTAATTGAGACTCAGAAATCAATTTGCCCAGCAGTGCGCATAAAAGTTAACGCTGTTAGCAGCGATGTTATGAATAAGCATACATATAGCACTATAGGAGTTGCCTGAGCAGATAAGACAGTATTTAAGACTCAGAAATGCGGTGGGCGAACTCTATGTACCACGTGACCTGATCTGAGTGTATACAAACGGGTATTCTATTGCCTACAACTTGATACATCAGTAGAAAACCCTCTAATTACACTGGGCGAACGCCGCTTGCATCGCTTACAGTCTATGGAGTAGTCTAGTCGCAGTAACAGTTGCCTAGATAGCTATATATTGTAAAACAATTAGGGACTATGTTATAAGCAAAAGCTTCATGTAGAGATGCAACAGTTATAGAAATGACAATAAATTAACAACCAAACCAAAAATGCAGGGTAAACTTGGCTAGAGCAGGGTATAGGCAATTAGCGCAAAAGCGCTCCTCACAGTAGTTAATAAAAATGATTGCACTTTACCAGATACCATAAATAAAAGCTGTCGCTAAAAATGGTTAAACTTTACCAGATATCATAAATGGAAGCAGCCGCTAAACAGTAACAGTAAAAATGGTTAAACTTTACCAGATATCATAAATGGAAGCAGCCGCTAAACAGTAACAAAATAAGTGGAATATCGGGAAAAGAAACAACACTAAATGTGTGCGTACAACTCACCCTAGATGATCAGCCCGTTCAGATGGAGACGTGCAGCAGCCAGGCCAGTAGGGAGAATTAAAGATGGCGCCTAAGGGTGGGGGGAGTTATTTATAAGGTAGGATGGTAGTGATGGGAAAGATAAGAGGGAGGGGCTAAAGGTTAAGGTGAAAGGCGGGAAAGATAATGCAGGACGAAGAGTAACAAGATGGGGGAGGGGGAAGGGCAGAACAAACAGGCGGTAAGAGTTGGATAAGGTCTAGAGTGGAAGTTAGAGGAGAGATATGCGAGAGAGGATGGATGGGGGTTAGGGGATGAGCTAAGGAGTAGAAGAGTGCTGAGAAAAACAATCAGCCAAGTGGTAGAAACAGGTATGTAAGACAGAGATAATGTGAGAAGTGTGTAACAAAACAGGTGTTCAGAGGACAGTGTTTATAAGGAGGTAGGTAGGCTGGTGGAGAGAGGGAGGAAGTTTAGTGGAAGGGAGCTCAGTAGTAAGTAATATAGTAGTAAGGGAGCTATGTAGCAAGTAATAGGTCAAAAGCAGGTTTGTGGGGAGATATTGTGAGAAGGACAGAGTGTGGGAGTGAGGAGAGCAAGGGCTTAATGGAGTGAGAGGAGAGATAGTGATAGAGATAGAGATAAGTGTTCAAGATCACTAAAGGAAGAAGGGTATAGTTCTTAAGATAGGGACTGGTGATGGCTGCTGGTAGTCTAGGACGGGTTGGAAGGCTAGATGCAGTAGCAAATTATTGGATAATAATAAGGTTTTACATACATAGGCAGAATTTACTTTATTTAGGACGATGGACACCCTTAATGTCTGGTTGCAGCTAGTGGGCAGTTCAACTCCGCCAGTAGGGCCAGGAGTCCTATATTAATAGTTGCTTGGTCCCGATAGGAGGAAGCAGAAGTCTGGAGATAGAAGGAAGGAAAATAGTGTTACTAGAACCAGTAAATAAGATATAAATTAAAAGTAAAGATAAGCATTCATTAAGCATAAAGAGAACTAAAGAAAGTTAAGCATTCATTAAGCATAAACAGAGGTAATTATACAGTTTCAAACAATATATAACACTCAGTACACAATGTTTATGCAGTTAGCAGTGAGTTCAGATACATTAGCATTGTAACAGATGCCTGCACAGATTCAACAGTGTTTGTGACTCTTAATGTGCTGAACGAGTACTAGTACAGCGTAACAGATATCAGTGGAGTTTAAACATTAATTCAAATTGCCTTCCCAGGTTCACGGCAGTGTGAATCGCACTACAAGTACTGAGTCAAAGCCAGTAGCTGAGTGTTTAGGAATTTAGCGCACACTACTCAAAATATAAGCTACAAATACAGAGAATTTAGAGAACAACTACGTAGGGACTGAGTCTAGTCAAGCGCTATGGTATCACGATCAATAAACTAGCAAAAACAGTACTATCTAGCTTACCAGGCCATTCATCAAGTAAAATATCCTAGGGCAGAGAGTAAACATTTGCCCAGTAGTGCGCATCAAAGTTAACGCTGTTAGCAGCGATGTTATGAATAAGCACACATGTAGCACTATGGGAGTTGCCTGAGCAGATTACACAGTAATTGAGACTCAGAAATCAATTTGCCCAGCAGTGCGCATAAAAGTTAACGCTGTTAGCAGCGATGTTATGAATAAGCATACATATAGCACTATAGGAGTTGCCTGAGCAGATAAGACAGTATTTAAGACTCAGAAATGCGGTGGGCGAACTCTATGTACCACGTGACCTGATCTGAGTGTATACAAACGGGTATTCTATTGCCTACAACTTGATACATCAGTAGAAAACCCTCTAATTACACTGAAGTGACGCCGCTTGCATCGCTTACAGTCTATGGAGTAGTCTAGTCGCAGTAACAGTTGCCTAGATAGCTATATATTGTAAAACAATTAGGGACTATGTTATAAGCAAAAGCTTCATGTAGAGATGCAACAGTTATAGAAATGACAATAAATTAACAACCAAACCAAAAATGCAGGGTAAACTTGGCTAGAGCAGGGTATAGGCAATTAGCGCAAAGCGCTCCTCACAGTAGTTAATAAAAATGATTGCACTTTACCAGATACCATAAATAAAAGCTGTCGCTAAAAATGGTTAAACTTTACCAGATATCATAAATGGAAGCAGCCGCTAAACAGTAACAGTAAAAATGGTTAAACTTTACCAGATATCATAAATGGAAGCAGCCGCTAAACAGTAACAAAATAAGTGGAATATCAGGAAAAGAAACAACACTAAATGTGTGCGTACAACTCACCCTAGATGATCAGCCCGTTCAGATGGAGACGTGCAGCAGCCAGGCCAGTAGGGAGAATTAAAGATGGCGCCTAAGGGTGGGGGGAGTTATTTATAAGGTAGGATGGTAGTGATGGGAAAGATAAGAGGGAGGGGCTAAGGTTAAGGTGAAAGGCGGGAAAGATAATGCAGGACGAAGAGTAACAAGATGGGGGAGGGGGAAGGGCAGAACAAACAGGCGGTAAGAGTTGGATAAGGTCTAGAGTGGAAGTTAGAGGAGAGATATACAAGAGAGAATAGATGGGGGTTAGGGGATGAGCTAAGGAGTAGAAGAGTGCTGAGAAAAACAATCAGCCAAGTGGTAGAAACAGGTATGTAAGACAGAGATAATGTGAGAAGTGTGTAACAAAACAGGTGTTCAAAGGACAGTGTTTATAAGGAGGTAGGTAGGCTGGTGGAGAGAGGGAGGAAGTTTAGTGGAAGGGAGCTCAGTAGTAAGTAATATAGTAGTAAGGGAGCTATGTAGCAAGTAATAGGTCAAAAGCAGGTTTGTGGGGGGAGATATTGTGAGAAGGACAGAGTGTGGGAGTGAGGAGAGCAAGGGCTTAATGGAGTGAGAGGGAGAGATAGTGATAGAGATAGAGATAAGTGTTCAAGATCACTAAAGGAAGGAGGGTATATGATTAGAAGTTATTTCTATTAGAAGTTATTTCCACCTACTTTATATGACAACTTTTTTAAATGTCTTTTTCCATCTTTTTTGTCTTGCATGCTCCCACTGTTTGGTAGGTTGATCTCTTATACAGTTGTTTTTTGTCATCTACACTTTTACCTTAGTCACATTTTGCATGACTTTTTGTTTTAGTGAAAATCCTGAAACAAAAAACACCCCTAGAATATCCCTTAACCAGGTAATGAAGTTTAATCCTCATGATAGGAAGGAACAATTGTCCCAAATCGACAGCTGCACATATAGGTATAACTTAACCTAACATTAAGGTTACCCATGCTAAAACCCACATTACAGCCTGTGCTCCTACTTAAACTAATTGCTGTCTGTTCTTGTCTCATCTTCATGTGAAAAACGGCATGTATGTTTAAAGAAAACATATACTTTTAACATTAAAAGAGTTCTAGCTTTTATTGCTCTCTCTGTAGTCAGCTTGTCTCTATGGA
Source organism: Protopterus annectens (assembly GCF_019279795.1). Taxonomy (NCBI): domain Eukaryota; kingdom Metazoa; phylum Chordata; order Ceratodontiformes; family Protopteridae; genus Protopterus; species Protopterus annectens. Next base: position 1,151,617,001 of record NC_056746.1, read on the forward strand.
AACACAAGCACAACATGTACAGCTCTGCAAACCTGACAGTACTGAACATTTTTTTTGCCAAAGGAAAACTTTTCATTACATTCAGTGCCTTAGTTACTTAAATACACAAAAACTTGTTAGGTTAAGCCAATGGCCTTAATCCAGACATTCATCTATGCAAAAGAGAGAGAATTTATCAGCTCTATGTATATTATAAGCGCTGTACTTTTACACCCCATCCCCCACCTCAACAACTCAAGATTACATCATACTAACTTAAACATGCTTTTCTCTAGACTGTCTTCTCTTTTTGTAGTGGCTATATTTCTTAAAGCTATAAAAGAAGGGAAAAAAGCACTTGTTTAAATATCTTTATCACATACAGCAATAACTGAAAATACTTTACTGTATAATGTATGACATGAAGTGGGGTATATATGTGTCAGTCCCCACAAGTTTAACCAAGTCAGGAAAAATCCAATCTCTACACTTTTTCTTGTAAAGCCGTATTTCACAAATGTGATTGATGCTTTATAGTCTGTTGCTGGCCTTCCTGTTCATCTGTACCCTCCCAACCCTAGACTCCAGTTCAAGTCCAAGGTACTCCCAGTACTTCGTCAGCTCCTGTGTTTTTATTTCCTGTCTCAAGCATTTGCCTTAGGAACATATTTCCTCCTTTGCATGTTTTGCATCAAAAAATTACTTTGATCCTCCAGTGAACAAAATATTCTGAAGTTGGCTGGATACAGCAGATTGAATCTCATACCTGTCATTTCCTGATTGCTGGGATAAATTCACTTCTCGCCTGACTGGTGTACAGTAAGTAATCATTTTCTGCAAGCTTTCTACTACTACAATTTTTAATAGATTCATAGATTCTTACTAAGCTAACTGCCCTTGCGAGCCATTTTAAGCTTAGCCAATTATCCCTTGAGACTCAAACCCTGCACCTTGTGTTTGTAAGGCAAACATCTTAACCATTAGGCCACCCTAATACCTTGTCATTTTGCCACATTTTTGTCAGGATCAATTCTTTATGCTGGTATGATTGCATCTTTACTAATATAGGGCTTGGCTGCGTTTTCATGGCCAGGTTTGGAGCATACACATGATGTGCCCTTTCAAATAACAAATCTTGCTGTGGAATTTCAGTCCAGTTACTTATTTGTGCTTTCATAAAATTAATTGTCTGTTCCTTCCAGTTTCTCCGGTACAGCAGAAAATCTCATTTTTTTTTCAGTGTGCTCTGTCCTCAAACTCTTATTTTTTGAAATGGCTCTGCTTGAGCAGTCTCATATTTAGCCAGTCTTTTCTTCATTTTGATCTCTGATTTTTGCAGTTTTATCAGTTCATCTGAATAACTGTTTAAAAGCTTCTTCCATTTTCCAGCCTTTTGTTATTTTGAGTTGATGTACTCCTTCAGTGTTTCATTTATTTTAATCAGCTCAGACCATATTTGATTTTTTTTTTCCTCTGGATTATTGGAAGCCATGTCTTGCACCTGAGCTGGAGCCTGAACTTCTTTTTGATGAATAGCTATACGAGTCTTTGTAGTCAGTGTTTGCTTTCTCTTCACCTTTTCTAATTGGTTTCCTTTTAGGCTCTCTAAAGTTCTTCTTTGCTGGTATCCAAGCAGTGTACTTACTATACAGTAACTGAATTTGCTAAAACTTGCAGTGTCTGTGGCCTTTATCTCCATTTCTTTTTTTCACACTAAGAAAGATGGAATCAAGCTGTTGATCATTGAACAGCCATCTTGGAAGTCCAGTGTTCCTGCCTTTTTTAAAAACAGACGGACTAGGGTCCAAAATCTTGCTAACCAGTCTGTTGCTAGATGTATTGGACCAGTTGTCATGAATTATCAATTTTAATTTCATGAGTATCTTTACTGAAAGTTAGGTTCATACTTTTCATTTTTTCCAGTTTGATCAGTGTGGTGAGTTTTAAAATCACATAATTATCTTTCTTCGTATTGAGGAAGTGTCCTCATGTGCCTTGAGGTCCTTAAGATCAAAAATGAATCTGATAGACCCACTTTCGTATCCTGTCTCAGTAAGATCTTTGTGGAGGTCCTGCAAGTTCTTAAGAAAATTAGCTGTTTGTCTGGACCCAGAAGCGGTCTGCATACCCTGTGTCTTTATTGCGTTATATTTAGTCATTAGCAGGTGCATAGTGTTAGCATGAAGCAGTAAGTTAATCTGTGTGGGTTTCAGAAATAAGTCATTGTAAAATTCTTGTGACTGTGTGTACTGATGAGCAGTAGGAGTCAGAAAACAAACCTTATGATTAGTTTTCATGACTAGTAAATAATTTTGATGACTAGTAAATTTCAAAAAACTTGTCTGTTTTTTTGATTGTCCAGTGTTTGCAAAACTTCTTCAGAGCTTCCACTAATCCTTCCCACACAATATGAAAAATGTTGTTTCTAAGGTAAGAGGAGAGCCATAGCTGCTCCCATTGCAATTCTGCAGTTCTGTTTATAAATACTATTGCTAACCCCCCCCACACAAAAAAAAGAAAGAAAGAAAGAAAGAAAAAAACATAACTGTTCATCATCAAATGCAGGGCAATCTCACCTGTTAGGGCCATGGTTTCCTTCATCATGGTATCTCAGCCTCTCTGCAGTGGGATAGCATATTGTAGAGTGTAACCAAAGAGAAGCAAGCAATTCATGATAGAAATCCACCAGTGACTTTAACCGGTAACAATAAAGGCTCTCCTCCATATAAATAATAATGGCACTTCAACTCTCTCCAACACCCTTTGATACAGGCAAATGTAATCCACAGTTGGCACGAAGGTGTAAATATACGTAGTTTATTTATAATAAAAATACACAAACAGATTGAGCGCTTTCATCTCCTTCACGGAGACTTCATCAGAATCTTTCTTTTACAAAACCAAGTGTATTAATGATACTTGGGAGATGTTCAACAAAATTCCAACGAGAGTAGATGTATTTCAACAACCACTTAGGTATAGTTTTAGAAGGAATAAGAATTTGAAAAATATTTTTGAAAAAAATAAAAATACAAATAGTTCTATAGGAGGAACATGTGCCAAGTATGGTACCTTTAAATGCGGGAGATGTGCGCATCCACGGTTTACACCACTGGATGGCCAGCCCTGCCACGGTAGTTCATTCATACTACTCACTTGCACACACTTTCTCAGCTACTGTCAATTTAGAGTGTCTGATCCACCTACTGTGTATGTATTTGGAATGTGGCAGGAAACTGGAGCACCCGGAGGAAACCCACGTGACTCCAGATGAGAGAGACGACTTCTAAAACATTTAGGCTGGGAGAATGAGATTTACCTGGCTAATTATTCATTAATAATTCTTACGGCAGTCCTGTTTGAAAATCTGAGGTCAATGTGAGAATGCAAACAGACTTGTACTTAGAGTCTGGCTGTATTAAAGGGACGGAATGCGAAAAGGGCATGGAGTGGAAGTGAATATTTAAGATGGGATAAAATGCACTTTGGAAGAGACTGAAAATGAAGAAGGAATGGAAGGGAACATGACTTTGGCCTTTATATTTGTGTGAGAAAGCAGAATGTCTTTAGGAGTGGCCATAGTTTGTACATATAGGAGAAAGCGGTGAATGTGAGTATGAGATGTAGAATTACTGGACAGGTAAAATGGAGAAGTCATTCTTATGTGGAGTCTTCAATCCTGGTGCAGTGAACTTAGCCAGGTAACAGCTGTGAAATAAACTGGGAAGTGCCTAATATCTAGGTTTAAGAAGTCAGATAGTCATTGATAGAAGGTGACCTCAAGCAAAGGATGAGCTGCCCAACAATGTAAGATAAATGTTTTCTAGTTTAGTCTTAACCACTGAAGATGAAGTAACAGAGTGGAAATCAGACATTGATGCAGCTTTTGCCATCCCTTGCATAATACTGAGATGTACTGCAGGAGCCAGAGATCTGTGATTTATAGAAGCAGACCATTTAACTGGGAAATACTGGGTTAAGTACAGTAAGGTCTCTGGAACTGGGATCACTGGAACTGTGAATAACTGCATAGAGAAAGGAATAGAATGTATATGTAGAAAGTGTAGGAAAGAGCCAGCCAGCTTGATTTAGAGACCGTTAAGGCAAGATTCAAATTTGGGAACTCCACTTGATGGGTTATGTGATTAGGTTTATCTTCTCCACTAGTCAGCATTTAGCATTTTTTTCCCCAAAATTTCTACATGCTGGGACAGATATGCATGTGCCGATGCACACTAACGTCATCTGATAGCTATTTGTGAGGTCATGATTTCCTTGAATATCACTGTTGCTATATTCTTCACCTTAGGGATCTTCTGCCAAGGATAACCCAATGTCCAGCCAGTCTGCCAAAGTCTTTAGATATTGTATGTGCCACATGTCACACACATGCTCCTTGTTCATGATGTAATGGTAATGTACGAACGCAGTTACTCAGAACTAATTTGCTGCCAGTCTGAACTCCATCATCGCTCATCTGTATAAACACTTTTTGCTGTGTTAAATACCTAACCATCAGATAAGTGCCCCATTGAGATCTTTTTTTTTTTTCTTTTGGTCTTGTTTTTTTTTTGGTTACCTAGAGTTCATGTCATCCAAGAAGGGAAAATGTTAGTGTGGGATGCAGATTCTCCATAAGGATTATCATGATCAGTGTTTTTTTTTTGGCTGGGTGCTTCCCATGACAATACGTCCTGTAGCATTTGTGCCTAAGACTGTTAGAAGCTGGTTGTCTTCCCTGGCCATCTAGCTCAAGAACCAGAGGCTTAAACTGTTCAGGGTAGCATGGCAGAATCTTCTAACAATGAAGTACCGTTTAAGTAAGATCATCAGGAAATCTGAGATGGATTCTTTGGTTGTCCAGCCTCTACTGGACATTTCTCTAGAAGAGGGTGATAGTTCTGTAGATCAAGTGTCTAAATTAGATTCCTCTGCCGCGAACCTGTTGGAGGTTGGCATGGATCCTCCTTTCGCACATCCTCTGAAGTTTTGCAGCTCTGGATGATGAGGGGGAACCATGGTTGATCATCTCAGAGGGCCCTAGAGAGATTCTGCATATTCTGGTCAGGGAAGAGGTTCCAGGTACTCTTACTAAACCTCGTCAAGGGTCAGAGCCTCCAGTGTTTGTTAGGGCCGACATCCCTACCAATGAAAAGCGGAAGAGTAAGCATACTTTTTGTATGCCCTAAAGATCATCAAAGGGATTGGCAGGAATTTCAGGGCCTGTTAAATGCCTTAATGACCCTGAATCCTCCCCAAGGAGTTTCTGTGTCCACTTTCCATTGGACTTCAACTCCTTCCAAGTGGATCAGGGAACTTGATTCTTCAGATAAGGATCAAGTTTGATGATGGGTCCTTGTCTTACTCTTCCAGATGCCTTCTCTTCTAGTTTATGGTTCTGGTGAAGAAGAGTCCATTAGACCCGAGTTTCCTTTCAAGGAATTATTTTTTGGAGGTACTATAGCTAGAATGAAAGAATATGTTTCTTCCCAAGTGTCTGTTATCCAAAAAAAGGTGTTAGACACATTTATAACTGCTTGTAAGTCTCCTGATTCTCAGCCTCCTGCTGCAGAGAAACCTGTCAGGTTCTGTAAGGTTCCTGAGGATTGTCAGTTGTGTACTACTGCAGCCTTTGCTGTGGTGTCAGTTTCCTTCTAAACTTTTGCTCTCTTCCAAATGTCTGCCTTCAGTTAAGGATAATAGGGCAATGGAGAGAATTGCTAAGAAGGTCTATACTGCTTCTTCTCTGGCCTTTCAGGACATCGATTACCAGATCCACATGATTATATATACTCTGGCTTTGACTGCCCAGGCTTGTCAGGAAATTTTTGATCTCCCTGATTCTGAAACAAAATCTGCTCTATTTTGGGCTTGTTGGGCTATCAAGTGTAGCTATTATGCTGCTGATGCATCCTCCAGAGCTGCTGCCTTTTGGTCTGTCGTGAAGCATTATTCTTGGCATCACCTGCAGTCTTTACCTGAAGGCATTAAGGCCAAGTTGTCAGATGCACCATTGGATAATAAAAAATCTCTTTGGGACTGCTGCTGCTGCTATGTTTGTCTGTTAAGGAAAAAGGTAAAGCTTTGCAGGATCTAACATATTTTGTGCCCCTGTTTCTGATTTCCAGGGGAGCTATCCTACTAGGTCTGCTTTTCTTCGCAGGCAGCCTCATCAGGCCACTAAAGGCAGGAAAGGTGGTAGGCGAGCTCCTCTTGTAAAGTCTTCTCAGACTGCAATGCGTCAGAAGCCTCCTTTATCTGACAAACCTCTTCTGTCTAACATCATGCCCCCTCCCCTTGGCCAGGTACCCCTGTCCCTTCATCTATGCTCTGTCTTCAAACTTGCATCTCATCACCTCGGATTCTTGAGTTTATTTGCCATCTGTCAGGATTACTTCATGTTGTGGAAGTCTCTCCCTTCTTTCTAAGTAATTCCCAACCTCCTCTGGAACAACTTCCTCATTTCTCAGAGGTTCTTGGGTCCCTGGTGGACCAGGGAACTATTTAACCTGTCCCTCTTTTCCAAGTAGGAAAATGATTATAATCGGATGTTTCGGACCCCTTGAAAGGAGATCACTTGGAGACCTATTCTGGATCTTTTCATGCTCAGCACCTTTCTCAAATTGCCTTCCTTTCGGATGCTTACTCTTCAAACCCTGTCTCCTCTGGTACTTCCCCAGGCTTTTCTGATGTCATTGGATCTGAAGAATGCAAAAAGAGAAATCTGTGGTATCTTTGAAGTCTCAGAAAAACCCAGTATGCAACCTGTACTGGGTTTAAACAAACCAAGAAGAAACTTCGCAGTGTGGAGGGTGTGATGTTCACTTCCTAAATTATGTTATGCACTTAGTTCACTTAATAAAAACCGAACTGTAAAATATAGCTGTAAAATACGTGCTACAAAATAATCAAATAGAAAATAGTAGGTAGTCCACAGCTGAGTCAAAAATGTTTTTTTCATCCTACTTAGGATTTCAATTATGTATCTCTATACATGTTCATTCATATTATGATTTGTTTTTGACACACAAACCTGATGAAGTATTTATTTGATACAAAAGCAATCTTTGTTAAAAGTTGTATATTTATTAATATTTATTCTGGTAGATGTCTATTGGTAGATCTTTTTTTAGTCATTTTTTTACTTATCCCCAGTCCGGATAAAAGTAAGCGCAATGAGTACTGCGACTTATAAGCAAAGCCGGTTAATATAAAGTGTAAGTCCAGGAAACTGCACGACCAAGCAGAGGTATTTAACGCTTTATTGAACAAAACACGTTTTCGCGGTGCACCAAGTCACCGCTTCATCAGAACGATAATAAAACAAAACAAAATTTACCGCCATAAGAGTTTTTAAGCCAACGTAAATTACGTGGCAATTAGATTAAACACTAATTAAGGAGCCAAAGCCCTTTTTAGTGTAATACTTACGTGCAGTAAATAAATACAAGTACAACCACAAAGTACATGGGAAATATTGTTCAAAAGCTGAAATAAAATTCAGGATAAAAATATTAATACGTAAAATCATACATAGTTAAAAATTTCATTAAAGTGCTTACAAAGTTTAGCATAAGAAATGTTAAATTAGTAATTTCTTAACATAATTAAAAAATACTTTAAAATAGTATAAGAGATACCAAGCAGTCAAAATATCAAATGTTATAAAGACTTAATCATTTGATATAAGAAACTAGTATGTATCAAACCTGTCATTAAGGTTTGTGTAAGTGACAGGGGTAAGACAATCCAAAATACAATTATACAAAATACGTACTACACACTAACCAATATCTAGTATCTACAAAAAAGCTGGCAGGTACATCATAACTGTAAAAGGTAGTGCCTATAAGAAGCCAACTAGAAACAAGCTACCAAGTCAACTTGGCTTCTTAGTCAAACATCTAGGTAACTACTGATGACAACTAAAAATTAAATACACCACTAAAAAGTGGTAACAAATCCTTATGTTGCAGGCAGGAAGCTGGTGTTTATTAAAAAAACTGTGAAATAACAAAGTGATATAATAAGCACATGTTTGTCAGACTGTAGTGTAACAGTGTGTTTTGAAGGTGTATGTGTATATGTGTTTATACGGGTTTGGGAAACTTTAGTTTGAGGAACTGTATTATAGGAGCTACAATTTAGAGTACTTGTATCCAAAGTACTCGGAGGACATCGAAAAACTTATGACAGAAAATACTCAAAAAGGGCAAGTCAAGGGAGTATTATCTCAAATAACTCTTCAATTTAAGAATACAGGAAATGTTACAGTATTCATTAAGACCTGGAATACTGAAAGAATTCAATAATAACTGCCATTCTAATTCACGTGTCTCAAGGAGAAGGTTAACTGGGCCACCTCTAATAGTCAGTAGTACTTCATCAGTGGCCAAAAAACAAAACGTGTGTCCTGCGTGTTTTACACAATGTCTTGCTAGAGCGTTACCTTCATTTTTAGTTCTTATAGCATACAAGTGCTCATATATCCTATCCCGAAATCTTCTATCTGTTTTTCCCACGTAGAAAGCATCACAGCAATTACATAGGGCCAGGTACACAATAGATTTTGAAATGCAGTTAAGTCTTTGGTTAATGTAATATTTCCTGTTTCTTACCACAAAAAAAATTGCAGATTTTTACATGTTGACAATATTTACAGGTCCCACAAGTAAAAGAGCCTTTAGGCTTAGTGGTGTTGTCTGCCCTATTATTGTTTTCAAGTATTGATTTTAAATTATGCCCTCGTTTGTATACAAATCTTGGAGTGGAGCCTAATTTTTCGTGAAGTGACTCATTGTTCAGGATAAAATGCCAGTTTTTTACTAGTATATGTTGAATATCAGCAGAGTCGCTGCTAAATGTGGAAATGAAACTAATGTTATAAGTTGAAGACATGTTGGCTCTGGAGTGATTCCCCGGAGGAAGGGAGGAAACACTGTCAACTAAAGGGAGTGGCCTGTCCTCTTTGACTGGAACTAACTTGTTAAGTAATGGAGGGTACCAACCATTAGAACCATTTTTTGTTACTTGGTCCGTTGGTTTTCAGTTGTTCTCCAGTTAGTCATTTTTTTAGTTTGTTTCTTAAAGTTTTGATTGATCAGCCTATATAAAGTGTTAATAAACTGGTCTTAGATTGTAATATGTCTCTAGCCTTCTAGAATCAGTTTTAAGTAGCATAGTTTCTAATTACACTATGGTGTTAAGGGAGAAGGGGGACTTGGCTAAAGGAATGATTTTAATGTTTTTATTGCTGTTAACAGAACCACCCTCTGTAACTACTCCCTTGCTCCAAACAACCTGATTATATATAAATAAGGAATGTTTTTGATGCTTTTCATTATACTCCGCTAGGATCGCTTGTTTGTGTGTTTCAATAAAGGAGATTCCATTTTTAACTCAGCTGTGGACTACCTACTATTTTCTATTTGATTATTTTGTAGCACATATTTTACAGTTCAATTTTTATTAAGTGAACTAAGTGTATAACATAATTTAGGAAGTGAACATCACGCCCTCCACATTGCAAAGCTTCTTCTTGGTTTGGATCTGAAGGATGTTTACCTTTATATTCCTGTTCAGCCTCTTTTCAGGAAGTGTTTACATCTCTCTGATTCTTCCTCTCATTTTAATTTCTCTGCTTTGCCCTTTGACCTTTCTACTGCCCCAAAGGTATTCACATAATGCCTAGCTCCTGTGATTGCCCTTTAGCAGGTTCCAAGACATTCAGATTTTTCCTTATCTAGATGACCTGTTGCTTCAGGCACCTTCTCCCACAGGATCTGGAGTTCATATCTTTCCTCCAAAGTGTGGGGTCCACTATCAACTTTCCACAGTCTGATCATGTGCATCTGGGTTGTAGGATTCAGACAGTGCCAAGTTTGGCCTCTCTTCCACCTCCTAAGGTTCCATCTTTGACCGTTTTCTTTCAGTATCTCCTTCCTCGGACTGCTATTACAGAAAAAGAGTTTCTTCTAGCTCTGAAATTCATGGCGTCTTGTATTCCAATGCTCCCTTTTGCCAGACTGCATATGCAAATGATTTAATGGTACCTCAGGTCAGTTTGGCTTCAGCATAGCCATGCTGGGGATTTCAGTGTGCCTCTTTCCTTTTCTAACGTGGGAATTTCATTGGTGGATTCAGCAACTTACCCTCAACCCAGGCCTGCCCTTTCAGCCTCCTGTTCATTCTCAAGAACTGTTCACTGATGCTTCAGACATGGGATGAGGGGATTCCTGTGGTCATTTGAAAGTTAAACGTGTCTTCAACTGATACTGCGAGTGATAAGATTTTGGTTCCTTTTAGACACCTCTTTTCTGAGGATGTGCTTACTGTTTTACAGGAAGCAGGAAAACCAGTCTGGCTTGGCATATTCTTCTATAAAGGCCCATCTTTCAACTATTTCTGTCTGTCTGCCCTTGAATCCTCTTTTGGCTTCTCGATTTGAAGTCCAACAGTTTCTTAACGGCATCCTGCATCTTAGGCCTCCATGGAAGCCTATTCCTCCTCCTTGGGACCTTAATTTTTGTTTAGAAAAATTAACATGGACTCCTTTTGAGCCTGCAGGTTCAGCTTCTCTGCAACATTGTCCCTGAAAGACTGTTTTATTGCTTGTTTGCTGTTTTGCTGGAAGGGTTTCTGAGCTTCAGGCCTTTATGGGCTATCCCTCTTTTTTTTTAGTTTTTCACAGGGAAAGTGTGTCCCTTTGTACTAATCCTCCTTTTATGCCCAAGGTAGTTAATGAGTTGTGTCTGAATCAGGCAGTATAGCTCCTTTCTTTTTTTTACTTCTCAGCCTACTAGAGAAGAGGCTCCTTCATACCTTAGATTTGCATAGACCACTCTGGTATTACTTGTATAAAATCTAAGGCCATTTGTAAATCTGATCAGCTTTTTGTTTGGCTGTTTCTAAGCAAACCATCTCCTCCTGGATTCCTAAGGCCATTTCTTTTTAATGTCTGTCTATTTCTGTTAGCGCTCACTCCACTAGAGCTGTTGCTTCTTCTGGTGCTTTCCTCAAGTGGTTGGACACCAATTCCATCCTTGAACCTACTACTTGGTCTTCATTGCATGCCTTTACTAAGCGCTATGAGTTAGATATGGTTTCTAGGGCCAGAGCAGGTTTTGCTAGAGCCATTCTGCATGGGTTCTTTGAGGGCTCTTCACAGTCTTCCACCTCCCAGTCCTCTTCTTGAACTTCTGTACTTTTACTAATGTATAGTGCAACAGGGATACAGAGTGACATAGTACAGCTGTGTAAAAACTTGCCATAATAGTAGATGTCCTCTTCTTCAGTGTTGCAGTATTCACTCCCTCCCACCTCCCTGTTTTTTCTTTGAGTTTTGTTTGGTTTCCCTCCTGGCCAACAGCGTACCTTTCTGCATTTTCTCTTTCTGGATGTGCATAGCCTTGTTTGACCTATGGAGACTGATTTTCTTCTGTGGCAATTCAGTTCTGGGTAACTGCATCCGTATGTCACCTTTATGCCCTATGTCTTGACCGAGGAGCATGTATGTGATATATAACCCATACAAGATCTAAAGGCTTTGGTGTACTGAATGGACATTGGGTTATCCTTGGCAGGAGATCCCTACGGTGAAGAATACTGCAACAGTGAAGAGAAGAACATCTATTGTTAGGGTAAGATTTTACACAACTGTACTTTTCCATTGGCCCAGCATTTCTTTCTTTTCTTATAGTTTGAATGTCTGTCCTTAATATTATTTGAGAAAGTTCTTTAAGAAGTTGGCGTCTTGCTTTTTTTATCTGGTAATTGTCAAAATTGTTTTGAATACTGTGCTGGATGGTGGAAGCAGACAGCTCATGGGACTAATGCAAGGGTTTAAGTGCTAGTTCTCCCCCGGGTCTGTCCACCATGAAGTAGGAGAGTATCGCCTTGAACTGTCTAACCAGAGGTAAGGGGTACTCTCGGCTGCGGCTTCATCTCCAAGGACTCTTAGCCTGTCCGCCACCAGGGTACAATGGGGTTAGCAAGTTCTTGTTGAGAAAAAACTGTTTGCTGAGTATGTAGCCAGTTAGTGAGGCATCTGCCCAACTCTGTGGAGTAGATGAATAAAGTCCTGACTGTGACCTGGATTGCCAGAGTTTGATTAGTGGCTTGGCACCGGAACAGCTAGGCTGGAGGGGAGTGGAGAGATGGGGGTGACTGGTGAATGCCAGCTCACTCACTCATTTTGGGGGGAAGGTAAGATGGTTCCCTGTTAACTAGTGTTCAAGTACTAGCATACCAGAAACTGTTGACTGGGAGATGTAGGCTTGATGTCCCAAGCCTCAGTGGTAATCCTCAAAGGAGTGTGTGTTAGAATATAGATGTTTGGGGAGGTTTCTGGATGTCCCTTGGTGATGTAGTGCCTGTTTCAGCTATGAAAGCGGGGAGGCAGGGTTAGCATTTCTTAGAATGCCCTAGCCATCTACATTAATGAGGGATTTTCCATGGGTTCATTGGGTGACAAGGGAATTGTCAGCAGTGTGAGACTAGCAGGCAATCCATCTGGTATTTGACTGCAGAGGGGGTCCAGTAGTGATGTTTGCCTCCCCCCCCCCTGTAGTCAGCAGTTTTTTGTGTGGGAGGGCTGGTAAGCTTTTGGTCAGGGGCAGTGGACTATGACAAGGTCTGATGGTCTTTGGATGGCTAGGGGCAAAGCATTCTCATAGTTGCCTAAATGACATCTTTTCTGGACAGTTTTTACTCTTGTACTGGGGATATCCAGTACAGATGGGGGGGGGGCATGGCAATGTGGTAAAGTCCAATGTTTGGAGGGGGGGTGCTCAGTGGTAGACAGGTGCAGGGACTAGAAATGTCATGCAGAAGTAAAAAAACAGTGAGTATTCTAGTGGTTGTTCAGTTACTGGTGGGAGCTTCATTTTGCTGCTGTGGGATTTTATCTGTGGAACTGCTAAGCCCAGCACAGCAGCAGCAGCATCCCTTGTGTGTGGGTCTATATCATCTTGTTATTGGAACTGCTGTGGGGGTGCAGGGCTTCATTCCTTCCCATCTTATATTTCCTTGGGGATTTTTCTGATAAGTTTCTCATTAAGATATATTAAGTGTTTAACCTTTTATCTTCTACAACTTATTCTTCAAATTATTATTTTTTTTCTTTGGGCAGTACCTACAGGTTGTGAAGTGTTGCACATTTCTGCATTATGTTTTTGCTGGGCGTACAGAGCTGTCATGTCCCATGATAGTTCCTGCCCCTCCCCTAGTCAAGCTCATCAGCCTTTGAAGATGCTAACTTTAAAGACTCGCAATATGCTTACTCTATTGTTTGAGCCACAAGAAGGCCAATGCTAAATGTGGGCATGCTGCAGGTTGAAGTGACTTATTGTTTAAGCACCCTAATGCTGATTTCTTTTGTGGTTTTGATGGACTACCAGCATTTCTACAGACTATGGTTGACTTGCACGAAAGTATGGGAATGTATATTTTTAACGTGTGTTCAGGGCAGTATTTTAGTGTGATGCATGTTGTATAGCCAGATTCCAGTCATCCTGAAAGGATTCAGAACTGGTATTGCTTGTGGGCGCTTTCAGAGCCTGAGCTGCAAGGGAGAAATCTCCCAACACCTATCTGTGGCTGGTTCAGGTGAGTTCTGTTCTCTTTATTATTTTGATCCAGTTGGTACTTTTCTTAGGTTTGTAGGCTCTGTATATACTGTCTGTACCTATGCTGAATGGTTACGGCTATGATCCCTCCGTAGGAAGGGGGCACATGCTTGGCTGCTTTTGCAAGATGCTCCCTTCAGAGCAGTGTTGTTTGGCTAGATCCTGAACACCTTGGTATTTTGTTTGGGGGGGGGTCTTTCCCTTTACCCCCCCATCTCTCTCAGTATGAATAAAAAGACCCACCTGTTTTCTAGGCACAGCACCTACCATCATCTTCTTGCCCCTTCTGTGTACCAGCAAGGCACCCTTGTGGAGTGTTTTGACTGTCCTGTTGATACAGCCTAGACTATGGCTTTGGTTGCCATGGGTGTTTTAGATTTCCTGGTTTGTCTCACTGCAAGAGCCAGTTGTCAGGGATCAGCAAAACTGAGTTTGTACCTGTGTGGTTACCCCTTTTCTGACAGTTTCCATTTTTTTCCACATTGTGTACATGTAATCCTTCACTCACTATAACTTCTGTTCATATTCAGTTACAGACTTACTGTAGGTGGATTGGACACTCTAAATTTGGCCCTAGGTATGAGTGCATGTGTGTGTGTGTGTGCACCTTGTGTGGAAGGTTGGGCGCCGGGCTGGCAACTCAACACTGTAAAAACTCCACTGCCAGTCATGAGCGGACAGGTGATCCCTAACCGGGAAAAGCCAAAAGAAGAAGATTCAGTTACATAGTATAATTATGACAAAATTAGAATAACCATGGTACACAGAGAGCACAAGTGAGGCATCCAAACTTGGCAGTCACTGCAAGATGCCCCACCTGGGATGTACCTTTAATATTGTATCATGGTCTATCAGTTGTAATTTGTGGAACATTATTACTTGGACATAGCTTCTGTGAATGGGCTTATGCCTGTTATGGCAGTTAAGTCTTCTTCAGTGAATCTTTTCCATTTCCCATGTTCATAAACACTGCTGGCTAGGCGTGCAGTGGGGAAGGCCATAGTGAATTCAGTCCATGTCATTTAAGTTGTGCAGTCACTCGATCTTCGTGGACTATAAAATCAGCTACAAACAAGGGGGTCGAAGCACACCTTCCTATTCCTGAGTGAAGGTTGTGTGTGTGTGTGTGTGTGTGTGCATGCATTTTGTGTGTGTGTGTGCGCGCACGTTTTGTATGTATGTGCGCGCGTTGTGTGTGCGCGTGTTTTTTGTGTGTGTGTTTTGGGGGAGGGGGGAAGGCCTCTTACAGATATTTCTCCATTAGTGTTTTACATGTGTACATTTTACTGTAAGAGTAGACCTGTCAATGAAACTGTAGACTTTTATTGAGATAATCACTTTATGTTTGGGAAGAGTGCACTGAAGACCACTCTAACATAATTTCAAGATCTGTAGTCATGGTAGGTGATAATGCTAAGAACAACTTGACAGAATTTAAGGGTGCTGTACAGTGGGTAATATTGTCACCTCATAGCATGGGGTTCTGCAATTCGATTTCTGCATGGGATTCTTTCTGTTTGGAGTCTGAATGTCCTGTTGTGTTCATGCCTGTTTTCCCAGATGCTCTGGTTTCCTCCCACATGTTAAAGACATGCAGTTGGTGGACTGGACATAAGTTTGGATGCGAGTGTTGTCTAGAGTGACAGCTGCAGCAGGGCTGTCTATCTGAAGTGTAAACATTAGTTCTAGATTGTCATTTTTGATGTGGCACCCTAACACCATGTGTAAATATGGGTAAAAAAGGGTTGTGGGTGGATGTAGTATAACGAATCATAGAAGCAGATAAGTGAATACAGTGCTATCTAACAATTTTACAAAAACGTGAATATAGTTAAAGGAAAACTCCTCATTAGAACTGAAAAACATTTTTTTCATTGCATCTTTGTTTTTGAGCTATTTTAATGCCTCAAAATCACTCTAAGTGCTTCTTTTACAATTTTAATGCGTTTCCCTCAAAATGGCGAATGATGGGTCCTACATTGGTAACGTGATCTTGTTTTCTTACTCTCATTCCTTCTTCCCAGAATACATTTCAAGTCCTTGTTATATTAATCATGCTGTACATAAGGAAGTGGTGTTGTTTTCTCATACCATTAAGATAGAATGGCAGGACTGTGAAGCCTTGTCATCTAAACGCACTTTCTGTAACAGAGCTACTTCTATTTTTCCCTCACTAAGCCTCATTTATGTGTCTGTTAGAGCTTGTTCTAATAGTTGTTAGCTACTTCCAGCAAAAGAAAGTAGGTGAATAACACTTTTTTGTAAAGGGAGTCTTTTGTAGTCCTAAACAAATTGACATACCTTCCCCCCACACTGTTATGCTGAGGTGTGAAAACTCGGTGCAGTAAATGATCCTTGCTGTATCATAAGTGGTAGGACTCCAAACTAAGTCTGTCAGCTACTACCCAATGCCTTCAGTGGGAAGTTTTTCTCTCTCTCTCATGAATGATGCAGAATTAAAACGTGCTTTACTAGTGCCATAATTATTTCTGTCATGTTCACCCTTCTTTTTTCTATTTTCTATTTTGTTTATAAGTTGGTAGCCAGGAAAGTGAACTGGTCCCAGGACCCTTTTCAGCCAAGACTTGAGCTGCATTGGCAAAGGTAATGACAAGTATTAAATGTACTTATTTATTTTTATTTATTTATTTAAATTTGTTGACCGGGAGTGTCCGACTGGACGTGGGTCCATTTTCAGCGGAGGCCCGGGGAGAAAAGCTCCACAGTAAAATAAACACAGTAGTTACATTGGATTACATAGTGATTAACAATTTAACATAGAAATTACTTACAACATATTTACAGATGAAGAACATAGTACATCAGTAGACAACTAGAATCTTTATCTGTGAAGTACATAACAGGCATTAACAAATGTAACAATGAGAAGTTCCTGCCGTATAATAAGTACTAGGCTTATGAGCATCTGAGCTTTCTATCATCAAGGTAGTTAGTGGAGGTGAAAGAAAGGTAGTAGTTGGATGGGGTGGATGATGAGTGGGAGTTGCAAGGGCATAGCCAGCATGTTTTTAGGTACACTTTTAATAAAGTTTTGAAGTTGGTGCATGATGGTACGGAGGTAATTGTGGG